>NW_021703778.1:76467716-76598172 GCF_005190385.1 Monodon monoceros | reverse complement strand
CCCCCTCCCCCTCCCCTCCTCTCCCCGTCTTGTCTTGTCCTGCAGTAACTCCATACCCGGGGAGTGGCCGAGCCTGTACCACCTACCTGAGAAGGGTCTCTGGAACCCATACCCTCTTCTCTATCTCCAGAGTCATCCCTTAGTTCAGGCCTTATTATCACTCACGTGGATTCTTGTGTCCCAGCCAGTCTTCCCACCATCCTCCTTCCCTACACATCACACTCTCCTCACTGCTGGCAGAGGTGATCACTGCTCACAATCTCTAGTTGTCCACGTTGCCCACAGGGTGAAGTCTGAACTCCTGCAGTACGGCCTGACCTATTCTGCAGGCTGGGTCCCTGGTGCTCCTCTCTGTATATACGCACTTCGCCCCACTGCCTCCAGAACCTTCTCCCTGAACACACGCAAGCTCTTTTTAAAGATGCTGTGTCTTTGCAAATGCTGTTCTTCTCTTCCTCTTTAGTGCTTGCTAAATTTCTTTCCTCTTTCAAGATCCAGTTCAGATGCCACCTCAGTGAAGCCTTCCCTGAGTCTCCAGACAGCTTCCTCACTCCCTCCTCTGCGAGCCTATTGCACTTGCCCGCACCTTGTTCAGCACTGATAACGTGCTGTCACTTCTTGCCCTGGCTTCTGTTGTGTTCTCTGTGCTATTTGCTTCTTGGGGGCAGGAACCAAGGCTTTTTCTTTGTGCCCTTGCCCTGTGCTGGTGTGGAATGGTTTGTGTAGGGAGTAAACAGACCGAGGTGGAAGGAGATGGCGGGGGCTCCGTTTGATTGAGGACAGGCTGTGCCGAGAGGAGAGCTGGTGCCAGGTCAGGGAGGGCCTCAATGCCAGGCCGGGGACTTAGACTCACTTTTTTGGGTGCTTCTGTACATCACTGCTGTGGCAGGGAGGGAGCCCCCAAGGTGCATGTTGCTTATTCGGTGGGTTCTCAGGCTCTCTTTTTAAAAATAAGTGTGTACGTGGTGTATGTGTGTGTTTAACATAAACATAACATAATCACATTATAGAAAATTGGTAAAACAAAGTAAATCATCCATATTTCTACCAGTCTTTTACAACCATTGTTATTTTGATGTACTTTCTATATGAGTACTTCCGACAGAATTGTCATTTGATATTCATATTACCAAGCCTTTTCTCTATTGCTGCCCTGTGTTCATAGCTGTGATTTTTAGTGTCTTTTTAGGCCATTGAGGGGATGTGCACCAAAATGTACTTGTGCTCGCTGTCACTGGATATTTAAGTCATTCCCTGCTTTTTTTCCCCTGTTGTAAATACTGGTGCAATGAATACATTTGCAGATACAGATTTTTACATATTTTCCTCATGTTTCCTTTGGATGGCTTCTCAGGCTCTGGCTCAGAGAGTACCAAGGTTAACTGTGGCTCTTTGTACGCCTGGGACCCAGCCAGCCGATCTGGCGATGACTGCCCCTTCTTGTTCTATGACACACAGCCTTGTCGCTAAAGCAAATAGGACTTCACAGAGGTTCCAAAGTATTGGTGACTCTCTGCCTCCCAGAGAAAGTGGCCGAGTTTCTTTTAGTCCATGAGGTATTTATTTAATGTATTTATTTGGAGCCTGTAATAAATCTCACATTGGGAGCCTGGGTGGAGTGTAGGGTGGGAAAGCAAGGAAGAGTCACAGTAAACTCGAGCACAGCCAGGACCTGGGAGATGCATGGAAAGGGGTTGCCAAACTAGTGAAAGCAAGTGTGTTTTTCAAGGCCCTTCCCTGGCAGAGTTGCAGCCTAGCTGTGCTGCGTCTTTTTCTCAGTCCCTCACACTCCAGCTCCACGGAGTGTTCCTTTGCCCCGCAGCTGTGGTGGCCTGAGCTTTCTGACTGGGCCTTTGCTCCCCTTCCTCCCCTCCTCTTGGAACTGTGCCTTTCTCCAAGCCCGCCTGGGCCTCCTCTCCCCTCCCCTCCTCTCCCCTCCTGTTTTTACTCCCGTGCTGTGTGCACGTGTCTCAGCTACCAGATTTTGGTCTCCAGAAGGGCAATAGCTGCGTCCTTTTCCTCTTGGTGTGTCCCTCACACTGTTTGTGACTGCTTGCAGAGTGAAAAGAACTGAGATCAGGAGCGTTCTGTTTGTTATAAATTCAGTAAAGGGCATTAACCAGTTTGAGTCCTTTGGGCACTGAGGGAGTGTCAGGTTACTTCTTTGTAGTTGAAACTTAGCTCTCACCATGCTTTTAAATAACTACTTGACCCATTTGTGAGCCAGCTGTTGCTGGGTGAGTGGGAAGGAAGGTTGCTGCTGTTGACTTCTTACTTGTGACTTGGAGTAAAATCTGAGGGTCCTCATTCAGGCCAGTCACTGTGGTCCTTACTTGCAAGATTCTCTGCCTGTGTCCTACCAGGGGTGTTCGCCAGGAAAGACTGCTCTGAAGTCTGGGAATAAAGAGCCGAGCAGAAGCAGTCGTCCCAGTCACTCACGGTGCCCTTGTCAGCATCCCTCGACCCCTCAACCCCACGTTGACTGAACACCTTCCGTTGGTCAGCCCCCAAGCCAGGCTTTGGGGACGCACTGCCCACTCAGGTTTACCACTCGTGTCTTTGGAGACAGACAGACTTGGATTCAAAATTGGGCTCAGAGACTTCCCTGGTGGCGCAGTAGTTAAGAATCCGCCTGCCAATGCAGGGGACATGGGTTCGAGCCCTGGTCTGGGAAGATCCCACATGCCGCGGAGCAACTAAGCCTGTGTGCCACAACTACTGAGCCTGCGCTCTAGAGCCCTTGAGTCACAACTACTGAATCGCGCACCCTAGAGCCCGTGCTCCACAACAAGAGAAGCCACTGCAGTGAGAAGCCTGTGCGCCACAACAAAGAGTAGCCCCCGCTCGCCGCAACTAGAGAAAGCCCCAACGTGACCATAACTAACTAACTAACTAACAAAAACAAAATCTGGCTCAGCCACTACAGTCCCTGAGGTCTTGGATGAGCTACTTCCCCTCTCTGAGCTGGGAACTTCCCCTCACAACAGGATGGTTGTGAGGTTGAATGAGGAGGTGCGTTGTAGCTTTTCTCAGCCAGTGCTGCTCAGCTGAGCTGTGGAACACAGAAGCTGAGTGGAGCTAGTGTTTTCTCCATTCTCCCAAGGATGGAACATAACCAGGACTGTTCTAGATGTGCAGGAGAGAAGTCAAGTCACTGCAGACAGTGGATGTCTTGGGGCAGTGGGGCTTAATTCTGTCGAGGAACCAGGTTGAAAAAGAACCTGGTAGAAGCTTCTTTTCTGGTGGCTTGACACAGTGGCCAGTTCTGGGATGACTAGAATTCCACAGTAGCATTGCTGTGTGATGAGCCTGGCACATGGTAGACACTCAGTAAATGTCTGCTCCCTTGTCTGTCCCTCTTCTTCCCTCCCTCTCTCACCAGGCCTCAGCCTCTCTTGAAGCCATATACATCTTTCAGAAAGAGCCTAGGTCTCCTCAGGTGGAAAGTACCCGTGTCTCCCAGAGTGTTCCAGGCTCCTTTTCCCAGGCAAGGTGCCCCTGGGCCCCAGGGCTGCTGCTGTGATGCAAGTGGCCCTCCCCTTCTGTGTGCCCTAGCATTTGGGCAGTAGCTCCTGGAGAAAGCAGAGGAGGGCCTGCAGCATCTAGCACTTATTCTCAGACATTACCTGAGCTTCTGCTTGCATCAGGCTCTCTTCACCAAGCACTGGGGAGCCAGAAATATGAACTAGATCCAGAAACACCTGGTTACAGAGTTTATAGCCTGTTAGAGGAGACAGGATTTGTTTGTGGTGAGCCTGGTGAGGGTCCAGGGCCGATTTTTTTAAGATTTTAGGGAAAGGAGGAGGGGTCACTATGGATAGGGTAGTCAGTCCCCCTGCCTCCCAGAATCCTCTTCTGGCTGACCTTGGTAAAGGAAATGACGTCTCTTCATGGCTCTGGAGGCTGCCTATTAAACATGCGTACCACAGCCAGGCATGTGCGCTGGCTCCTGAAACTGCTGCCGGAGCTGCCCTGCTGTCCTTGTCCTGTAGTGACAGACTCAAGTTCCTTGGACAGTGGATCTAATTTCAGTGACTGCAGCTCACTTTCTCTGCTGTGGCTTGATGTCTGTAGAGTCTGAAAGGGGAACAGATACTGAGCCCCAGATCTTTCATGCAGGAAGGCAGCTCAGTAATTCTGGGTTAAATCTGCTAGATGTTCAGCCAACAACCTCAAGGCCAGTTCGCCAACTTCAGGTGGCCTCTCAAGCCTCACCTTGTCACTTTGTCCAAGTTGCAGGAGCCACCAGGCAGGGATGGTGTCCAGCAGAAAGGGCACAGCCACACTGCCTCTTTGCAGAGGAGACTGGGTGAGGTGCAGAGGACAAGGACCATCCAGAGACGGGAAGTGAGTTGGGGCTGGGCTAGGCCCTGGGACCCTGCAGACACAGGCTCACCTTCTAGGAGCTGACGGCCTTGGTAGGAAGTTAGTGTGTGTGAAAAAGGTATGTTCGGTGCTGACCCATGGCTCTATAAATGTTCAGAATAGCAAGCCAGCTCCCATTTTGAGACCTAGGACAAGTACTGCACTGTGGCGAATATCCGTTTCCACATCTAAAAATTGAGGGGTGGTTCTCTGAGGGTCTGTCTGTTGTTAACGTGTTTAAGAATCCAATCTATGGAGGCTTCCTGCTGGAGGGGAAGCTGGGCATGAAGGACAGGAGCATCCGGACCAGTAGTGAGGGACTAGGGGTGAGGTGTACAGACAGGGGAGCCTAGGTGAGGCCTTATAATGGGGACCTTGGCAGAGTCTGGTGGCAGCTGTTTCCCTCAGAGGCATCTCTGTCCAGCTGGACCTGAGCCCCATGCTATTGTATGGGGAAGGGGAGGGAGTGTACAGGAGCTCTGTTGGGTGAGGGGCAGGATGAAGACAGCCCAGCCTCAGGCCAGCACGGAAGCTGCTCTGGTGGAGAGGGTGGCGGAGATCCCTGCGTGAGGCCCTCAGCATGAAGGGTTGGCCTCGGCAGAGATCAGATGGGAAAGGGAAGATTGAAAACTCGGGAAAAGGCTGTGTTCTGAGGACATTTTTGCATTTTCTGAAAAGAATCTGGAAAAAAAAAACCCAAAACAATTTCTTGGCTTTTCATCTGAGTCCTTCATATCTGTATTCCTAGCAAGTGTGCATGATTTAATAAAATTAGCACTGGCAGCCAGCAGCATGTTTTTGTTCCAGAATCTTAAACTGTCCTTTAAAAAATAAGAGGAATAAATGTTTTCTGTAAAATAATAAATAAAACAGTACAAAGAGGTTAGAAAGTGAAAAGTACATATCCATCCACACCACCTCATTTACCCGCCTCCCCCACCTGCTTCCCCTCCAAAAAAAAAACCAAACCCTCCCTGGAGGTAAATACTATAAACCATTTTAAATTTCTTTGTTTTTTTTTTTTTTTTTTTTTTTGGCTGTGCTGCGTGGCTTGTGGGATCTTAGTTCCCCGATCTTAGTTCACTGGCTTGAACCCGGGCCCCAGCAGTGAAAGCGCCAAGTCCCAACCACTGGAGTGCCAGGGAATTCCCTAACCGTTTTGAATTTCTAAAGGGCACTAATAGGAACTTGTGTGGTGTGTATTCCCATGCCTCAGAGTGTAGACCTTGCTCTGGGTCTCTTCCGGGAAGTCATCTGGGCTGAACCGCTCCTTTTCCAGAAAGGGAAAAGCGATTGCAGCTGTGGTGTGGCAGAGGCTGGGCATAGGAGCCTTCGGGAGAGGCTTTCCAGGGCACTAGGAAGGGCCATCAGCAGCCTTACTTCAGCCAGGTGTCCCTGGGAGGGGCCAAGAGATGGTGATCTCCCTCTGCCTCACCAAGGTTCTCCCTTTTCCCTAGCGTCTAATGGCTCTTTTTCACTTTCTCAGGATCCCTCTGTGACCCAGCTGACCAATGCGCCACAAGGAGGCCTGGCTGAATTCAACCCCTTCTCCGAGGTTGGTGAGCATGCCCTCTTTCTGAGTCCCTGGGTCCTCTGGGTGGTGCTGGCGTCTCTGGGGTAAGGAGACTTGGCAGAGACAGAGACAGAATAGCTGCAATCCTCAAAGGGACAGTCCTAATGTGAACTCAGGGGGGTGGGGCAAGGATGAGGAACTCATCCATTCTCCCCCTGGGGTCCGTGATCTGGGCCCCTCCCAGAACAGGGCCAGGCGATGCTGGGGAGCTCTGGATCCAGCAGGGGTCTGGGTTAGGCATCACATCGCCCAGAGCCTGAGGCTCGTTGGCCAAGAAGCTGCAGAAGGAGGCCCAGGGAAGGCCCAGAGGGAGTGCCCCTCACAGGCAGGGGCATATCACTCACCCTGCTATGGGTTTGTCCCCACATGGCCAACTAGTGGAGGCCCACTCACCTCCCTCCTCTGATCTGCCCCGTGCAGACAAATGCAGCGACAACGGTTCCTGTCACACAGCACCCTGGGCCCTCGCAGCCGGCAGTTCTCCAGCCCTCAGTGGAGCCAACACAGCCAACCCCCCAGGTACTGTTGACGGGATCCCTGTGACTCCTCCTTTCCAGAAAGGGGCACACCCAGACCAGTAGCTGAGCCCTGAGATTGAGGGGTGGGCAGAGGGCTTTCATCCCTGGCTTCCCTTTCAGGGCCCTTTGGATCATCTCTTGGAAGTTGGTCACTTGCAGATGGAGAGTCTGCTCTGCCAACCTATATCGTCTCCCAATATACTCTCCTCCACCCTACTTCCACCACCCAAAATAAGCTCTACTCACCAGGCCAGGGTCCTTGGTGTCAGAGAGAGCATTTGATCCTGTTGTGCCGTTCCACACCCTCCTTGGGCCTTCGGTTTGTTCTCTCTTACACAGGGCCCAGAATCTCTCTTCTCTCCCTCCCTCCCTCTCTCTCTCTCCTCCTCCTTCTTTTTTTTTTTTAACCTCATTTATTCCTGCCCACCTTCCTGTTTTCCTTTGTCCCTTCACCAAATACTGTGAATCTTTCTGCTTTGTGCCCGACACTCCCCTCCATACCTCACTGCCCTACCCCACGCTCCTCACTGCCCCCGGTGAGTATGGCCCACAGTGGAGTTGTATGTTGCAGCTCCTGCTTAGACAGGCCAGCAAGTTCCTGCCTACCAGATTTCTGGCAGTGAGCGAGCTCTCAGAGAGGCAGATGCTACTAGGAGGAGATAGTATTCTCAGAGACAGCTACATGTGAAACCTTCCGAAGGTAGGCAAAGTATAGATGAGCAAGAGTGAGGGCAAGGCCCCTGGAGCCTGCCCAAGCTGGGCTGTGGACTCTAGCGGGCCCCAGGCTGCCCCTACCGTCTGACTGGACTTGCTCTGAACGTTCTGCCCTGCCTGGGCCCCTGAGCCCCACCCATGGCCCTAGAACCCTGTGGAGGTGAGGCAAGGCTTAGGGGCAGGGGTGACTTTGCTGTTCGGCTGGGTGGTGGGCCGTAGGGACCTGGTCCTACTCAGCTGAAGTTGCAGACTTGGGAGAGGAGGCTAAGCCCCTCCCCGTGGTTTCGGGTGGTCAATTCTTCCGCCCCCACTGCCTGAAGTTTACCTCCTGAAGGTAGCCTTAGCTCTTTGGAGAACGCCTTTTGGAGAGAGAGCGCACGCGCGTAGCTACGTATGTGCAGGTATGCCTGCCTTGTCATCCTGTGAGATGACCTGTTTGATACCTGCTCCCTAAAGAGGACTGTAGACTTCAGGAGGAACCAGGTCCCAACAGGGGGAGCAGGGCCCTGGGCTGGAACACCAGACCCAAGCCCAGCCGTATTCAGCCTCACGTGTAGTATCCTAGCTGCCTCACTCAGAGGCCCAGCTCTGCCTGGAGAGGGAGAAAGCTTGGACTCTTCATGCCATGAAAGCCAGGCGAGGCAGGGCCAAACCTAAAGGGCTGTCCTGGGTTATACTGGGTAACAGTTCAGGTGGACCTCTGGGCAGCTCCTGGGGGTGGGGTGGGGGGTGGTGCTTAAACATAGATCCCCGAGGCTCTGGGTACCCAAGGCTGCGCTCGAGTATCTCCCTTCCCCTCGCACTGCTGGCAGGTTTGCACTGTTACACACACACACACACACACACACACACACACACACACACACACACACTTCAAGTGGGGTTGGGTCTCTGGGTTTCTGGCTGTAGGTTAGTTTCTTGTGAGGTCTTTTTCCCTTTGCTGTTACTCCAGAAATCACTTTAACTGAACTTTGCCTGGACTCCAATATGGGAAATAACCCTAACCCTAACTCAAGCTCAGGGATGAAGGGGAGAGAAGAGCCCTGGTAATGGCTAAGGGGCCAGAGGTGGTATAGAGGTGGTAGGGGGCAGGTCACCTTGGCCTCTCTACGGTGGTCTCAGGTACCTAAGACACCCTGGGGCTAGGACTCTGGGCTCTCCCTGCATGGGGGCAAGGCCCCTTGACTTCTACTCATGCTGACACTGTCTCACTGTCTCTTGTGTCTGGCCACCCGCCACCTCCTCTGTTCCCTCCAGGCTGTGGCCTCTGCAGCCCAGGCAAGCCTGCTCCGGCAGCAGGAAGAACTGGACAGGAAAGCAGCTGAGCTGGAACGCAAGGAGCGGGAGCTGCAGAGCACTGTAACCAACTTACACAGTAAGAGAGGCCACCGTGCTTGGCTTAGGGAGTTCCCCAAGCCCTCTTGTTCTGGGGCAGCCTCGGAGCTTTGCTGAACTCCTGTTCATCTTAGAATGGCATTGGCCTTGGGGAATACCAAGTAAGGTGGAGGTTAGGAGACTTGCCATATAGTCCTAATGGATATAGATTATTTCTACACTGCTTCCCAGCTCTAGAATTCTTAGATAGAGTGGGGGCACTGGTCCCAGGACTCCTTACTCTTGATGAGGACCCTTTGCGCTTATGGTCTGGTTGTTAATGAAAATAATCACTTAGGCTGTTGAGCTCTGTGTTTCCCAGTACATTTGGGGTCCATTATCTTGGAGTGAGCTCATGGGTATTTGTGTCCCATCACCCTTTTCCCATCCCACTCCGTATCCATAGACCCCGAGCCCCGCCTGCTGGCGCCGCTCTGGGAGCCCTGGTTTGACCCATGAATGAGGCCAGTGTGTGCATTCCGCCAAGCTGCTGCTGAGGCTGGGCTCACATCCTCACCTCTTTCCACACAGTGAGAGAGAACAACTGGCCGCCCCTGCCCGTGTGGTGCCCTGTCAAGCCCTGCTTCTATCAGGATTTCTCCACAGAGATCCCTGCCGACTACCAGCGGATATGCAAGATGCTCTACTATCTCTGGATGTGTGAGTCCTGCTCCTGCCCCTTTGAGCTCCAGGGTGAAATGGGCTGTGACTCAAGAGCCCTATCTCTGCTCTGGCGGCTCCTCCCTGGCGGGCTCCAGCCTTTCTGAGTGCTGGGCTGGGGGGTGCCTTCTGCCCACATAATTGGCCTTCTATAGTCTGCTGCCTGTCCTAGGAACCTCCCCTCAAGGGCCACTCCAGACCATGGATCGGGTAGAGTGGGACTAGCTGGAGGCTTCTGAGTTCCTGCAGAGCTCACTGCACTAAAGGACCCTCCTTAGGTGAAGGCCTCCCCTCCCCACAGTCCCCTCAGCTCCTAGGAGTGAGGATAAAAGACTTCCTGTAGCTCCATTGTGGGCTGTGCAGGACCAGGGGAAAGAGTTGCTGAGAGAAAGACTTCATTCCCCAAGGGTCAGCCCTTGGGTCTGCATCTGCCCCTCCACTGCCATTCCTCATACACCTACGCTGTTCCATCGTCTCTTAGGAACTTGGTTTGGTCCCTGGTTTTAAGGTCGCAGAAAACCAGGATTTGGGAACTAACCCCACCGATGTACAGACTGAGGTCCTCTAGTATTTCTGCAGATGCCCTCATAGCCTGGACTTCTTTTCCTTTGCAGGGGGTGGTTTGCCTTGTTGGGGAAGCCTTCAGTCACCTTGGTACAAGCCTCTCTATCTCTCCCCTCTCCTTTCCCAGTGCATTCAGTGACCCTGTTCTTGAACCTGCTTGCCTGCCTGGCCTGGTTCTTAGTCGACACCTCCAAGGGAGTAGACTTTGGCCTCTCGATCTTGTGGTTTGTGATCTTCACCCCCTGTGCCTTCCTTTGTTGGTACCGACCCATCTACAAGGCTTTTAGGTGAGTGGGGCTGGGGCAAGGGGTGAAGCTGGCATCCCCGGTCGCAGGCCAAGGGCCATAAGCCCTGGGGCCCCATCCCAGTCTTAGAGCAGAACGGATTGGTGGGGAAATTCACTTTCCCATTTCAACCCATAGTGAGAGCAGACAGGAAAGCTGTTTTCCTCAGTTGTACCTGAGGTCTGCTCTGGGCCCTGTCCTTGGACTAGACACAGGAGACCTAGAGAGGAAATCAGGAGCCTTACTTGCCTTCCCCCTGCTCCCAGTTTGTCTGGTTCGGTGGGATTTTAGTCACTGGGAAGAGGGTGTGCTTCTCTGATAGAAGTGGGACTTCTCTGATAGACAGAGTCTGACGGAGTCGGATAAGCTCTCAATGGCTTACCCCTCCATGCTCATTTCTGCTCCTCCCCCACCTCCCCAATAACTCTTGAGCATCGCTGAGTGCCAGTATTTGACCGGTTGACCTAGAGTCGATTCTGTGGACATGAATGAATCCACCTCACAACCCCCTAGGGCTTTAGAATTGTGCCTCAGAGTTGATGCTTTCAGGACAGAGCCCAGCAGGCCCCTGGAAGAGGGGGCGGGGCAAGTGGCTGAACCCTCCCATGCACTCAGCAGGGTTGCACTCACTGAATATGCACTCACTGTATTCTTGCCCTCCAGGACACCGAGATGGAAGTACTCAAAACACCAGTTTTGTCTGATATTCCCTACTCCCCAAATACCTTTTCTTCTGCCCAGGACTACAGTTCTATTATAAAAGATTTATCATCTTTATAACAGGCTTAGATTTTCTTCCCTGTTATAATGCAAATAAGTACTCCAGGAAATGGACTGTTAGGCTGTTTACATTGTCCTTGGAGTGAGCAAGTTTATTAGTTCTTTGAGGAAGCAGTCAAGCACTGACCCCTTAAATTGGAAGGCAGTGGAAGGCAAGCCCTTTTTGATTATGGTGGTGAGTGCCTGTGTCCTTATGGACAGTGTGGCTGGCCCGCTGGAGCTCTTTCTACTAGCATCCTACCTCCTGGCTCCTAGCGAGGAAGGTGTCATAGCAAGTGAGGAAGGCTGAGGAATGAGCCCCAAACCCTCTTGTGACTTCTCGTTTCCCCCTCTCTCCACAGGTCTGACAACTCTTTCAGCTTCTTCGTGTTCTTCTTTGTATTTTTTTGTCAAATAGGGATCTACATCATCCAGTTGGTCGGCATCCCTAGCTTGGGGGACAGGTGAGAGCTGGGGTAGCACAGAGGGAGTTGTGCCCTGTTTCTCTGCTCCTAGAAAGCCCCCACAGATGACCCATCTTCCACCGTGGCAGGGAGAGGGGACGGTGGGTCAGCTGGGGTCTGCCTTCGTGCCCCTGTCCACTTCTTCACTGGTAACCTACACTCACTGTCTTGCCTTGCTCACCACTTTCTGGGGCATTGTGAGTTGACTTGGCCTGAATCCTTAGGCTGCCAGGGCTGTGTCCTGCCCGGGATGGCCTCCTCTTCCTTTTCTCCTGCCATGGCCTCCTAGAGGCTGGTGCTACTCTCATAGGCCCCAGACAAGCCCTGAGGTTTGGGCAGCTGCTGATGGGTGTCCTGGCCTTTGCAAACTGTGAGCTGTGACTTTTTGCAGAGGCCCTGTCATCTCAGGAGATGGAGCCCTTGCCCCTTGTGAATTGGCTCCTTCTGGCTGCGCTCCTTGAGCACAGCTGGCTTGAGTGTCCTGGCTACTGCAGTCTTCAGCTCAGAATTAGTCTCAAAAAGAAAAGCCAATGGCTGATGTTTTCCTTTGTGCTCCAGTGCACAGGGAACATTACAGAAAGGTCAGGCTGGCACTTGGCTGAAAGCCTGAGCCTGGAAGGGCTGTACTATTTTGGTCCCCTCCCTCCAGTGGAGCTGGCAAGTCCAGAGTGGTGGGGAGGGGTGACTCAGCTCGCACTTGGAGCAAGTGCACGCTGCCCTCCCCCCACCCCTCTTCCTTCTCACCTTGCTGTTTCTAATCTGGCCCCTTTTCTCTTTGACTGGTGACCCAGTTTCATTA
Source organism: Monodon monoceros (assembly GCF_005190385.1). Taxonomy (NCBI): domain Eukaryota; kingdom Metazoa; phylum Chordata; class Mammalia; order Artiodactyla; family Monodontidae; genus Monodon; species Monodon monoceros. Next base: position 76,586,098 of record NW_021703778.1, on the reverse strand, counting down.
CTCATTACCCTAAGTGAGGTCCTGGTAAAAGGCTGTGATTAATAACTGCTGTTTATACCCCGGACTGGGAGCCAGAAGGCTTGAGTTCTGGTCCTGGCTCAGCCACTCACTGCCCTGCCTGGATGAGCTCTGCAGCCTCCAGCCTCCCAGTGCCTTTCTCATCTCACCTCAGAACCCCCCCGATTGGGTGGATATAATCCCCCCTCCCTTTTTTGTTATTGATTGTAAAATACACATAACGTAAAATTTATCATTTTATTTACCACTTAAACCATTTTAAAATGTACAATTCAGTGGCATTTAGTACATTCACAGTGTTGTGCAAACATCACCACTGTCTAGTTCCAGAACATTTGCTTCACCCCATAAGGAAACTCCATGCCCATTAAGCAATCACTCCTCATTCCCTCGTTCCCTTGTTCCCTGAGCCCCTGGCAACCACTGAGCTGCTTTCTGTCTTTCTGGATTTGCCTATTCTGAACATCTCATATAAATGGAATCATACAACATGTGGCTTTTTGTGCCTGGCTTCTTTCACTTAGCATAATGATTTCAAGGTTCATGTTATTACTTCATTCCATTTTATGGCTAAATAATATTACATTGTTTTTGGAGATACTGCATTTTGTTTATCCACTCATCGCTTGATAAACATTTGGGTTTCCACCTTTTTGCTGCTGTGTATAGTGCTGCTGTGAACACTTGTGTACAGGTTTTTGAGTACCTGTTTTCAGTTCTTTTGGGTATGTATCCTGGGGTGGAATTGCTGGGTCATATGGTAATTCTGTGTGTAATTTATTGAGGAGCTGCCAAACTGTTTCCCACAGAGGCTGAACCATTTCACGTTCCCAATAGCAATGTATGAGAGTTCCGGTCCCTCCATATCCTCACCAGCATTTGTTATTTTCCTCTTTTTTTTCCTTTTTTCTATTATAGCCATTCGAGAAGTGTAATTCATTGTGGTTTTGATTGCTGTTTCCTGAATGATTGTGATGTTGGCCATCTTTTATATGCTTGTTTGGCCATTTGTATATTTTCTTTGGAGAAATGTCTATTCATATCATTTGCTAATTTAGTAATTGGGTTGTCTATTGTTGAGTTCTTTATATATTCAGCATTGTAGCTGCTTATCAGATATAATTTTTTTTCCTTTCTGTGTGTTGTTTTTCACTCTTGATAGTATCCTTTGATGTACAAAGATTTTAAATTTTGATGAAATCCAGTAGTTTTAGTTATTATTAGGTTTGAGTTAATTTTTGTATGTGGTCAAAGTAGGGTCCCCCGTCATTGTTTTACATGTGGATATCCAGTTGTCCCTGCACCATTTGTTGAAGAGGCCATTCTTTCCCCATTCAGTGGTCTTGGCACACCTGTCAAAAATCAGTTGACGATTAGGATTTCCCTGGCGGTCCAGTGGTTGGGACTCCACGCTTCCGGGGAACTAAGATCCCACATGCCACGTGGCCAAAAAAAAAAAAAAAAAATCAGTTGACGATAATATATAGGTTTGTTTCTGGGCTCTCAATTCTATTCCATTGATCTATACATCTGTCCTGATGCCAGTACCGTACTGTTTTGATAGCTATAGCTTTGTAGTAAGTTTTAAAATCAGAAAATGTGAGGACATCCCCTTTATAGATGAGGACACTGGGGCTCAGGAAGGAGACATGACTGGCTGGAGGCAGAGGGGCTGTCCCTGGGCCGCAGTGGGAGGAGCTGAGGTGAGAGGATAAATGTAGTGGGTTGGCCAGTGGTTCTCCTTCCCAGAGAGGGGGCCCTCAGGAGTGAGTAGCCAGGCTTTCCATGTCCCCCCTAACCCCCAGAGCAGCAGGAAAAGGCTCTACCCAGGGCTATTCCTGACTGTGAAGGCAGCAGCCACATCCTCCCTTCCAGACCTCACATGGCCCAAAGATTTCCCAATGGGCAGTGTGGGGCCTGATGGCCTTCACAGAGGCATGGCCTCTGCAGGGAGATGCCTGGGCGGTGTTCAGCACACAGTGGCCATTTGGAGAAGAGCCCCTCACGGGGAGCTCTGGGGCCCAATCACACTACATCCCCTACGGCCTCTTCCTCCCTTGCAGTGGTTGGATCGCAGCCCTGTCTATACTGAAGCAAGACTTGGCTGTGTCGATCATCATGATGGTGGTGGCTGGCTTCTTCACCCTCTGTGCCGTGCTCTCACTCTTCCTCCTGAAGCGGGTGAGTGGTGGGTGCTGGGCCAGCTGCAAACCCAAGGAAGCAGGCACCTCTCTCCTGCCTTCTCCATGGGGGTGTTCATCACTACAGCAGTTGGGCCTCCTGGGTCCTCAAAGGTCCAGCAGCTTCCTCCAAGGTTCTGGGTGGGAGGTCAGGCAGGCTGGGGTTTGTGGTGGCTCCCTTGGGAATATAACCTGGATGACTTGGTTCCTGGTGGCCCACAGGGCGGGGCTTTTCTCACCACAGCCTCTTTCCGCAGGTGCACTCCCTGTACCGCCGGACGGGGGCCAGCTTCCAGCAGGCCCAAGAGGAGTTTTCCCAGGGCATCTTCAGTAACAGGACCTTCCGCAGCACCGCCTCATCTGCTGCCCGAGGAGCCTTCCAGGGGAATTAGTCCTCCTGACTCTCTTCCTCTGCCCTGGCCTTTTCTCTCACCTGCCTTCTGAGCTGCACTTTCCGTGGGTGCCTTAAGCAGTGGCTATGCCCAGCACAGACCTGGGGAGGGTCTTGCCCGTGGCTCTTCCTCCTTCCTCAGCAACCAGCTCTCCCTTCCACCCGAGGAAAGTGGCGGGAGGGACAGGGACTGTTTTTTACACAAGAGGAAAAAAAACAGCTGTCTTTCCTTCTCTGGTGGTGGTTTGGTAGGATTTTTTGGTCTCTCGGGAAGCAACGGGACTGAAGTTCTCTTCTCCCTACACACATACACACACATGTACTCACACACATACAGACACACATGTAAACACTTGGGATCACTGGCAGCCCTGGGCCCACCCCAGCTGGAGTTTTATTTCTGCTGGAGTCCTGAGATTCCACTCTTTCCCCAACAGGCCTGGCCTGAATCTGGTGTCACAGACCCAGCCTGTGGCTCCCACAGTCCTGCCCTTCTTTCCTGCCCAGGCTGGGGTAGCCTCCTAAGGGCTCCCCTTTAGATGAGCTGCAGTCTGAACTCTGTTCCTCAGATCACTGGAGTGGTCTCCGGGCTTCCAGAGCCTCTAACCTGGTTGCCCCAGCCTCTTTTCCTGCCTCATGTTTCTCACAAACAGTTTCATAGCCCTTTAGGCCCCCTGCACCCTCCCAGTGTGCCCTCTGGGGACCTTCCCTCTTTAGACTTACTGAACGTGCAATGGGGTTGGTAGGGATTTGCGGATGGAGAGGGATAGAGGACGCCGACCCAAAGTTGTCTTGGCCAGCCTTTGGCTGTCTTCTAGGAAGGTGGGTTTGACTGTTTGCTTGTGGTTTATTTGGTCCTGTTTTGATTTCTTCTCTTCCGGAGAGGTAGCTGCCCTTTCCCTTGGCCTCAGATTCTGCCCCCCCACCCCACCCCTGCCCCCCACCATCAGCAATATCTAGCTTGTATGACTCAGAGGGAGGGCAGGGGGAATCAGTTCAGAACTGCATCCTTCAGGCCACCTTTCTGAGGGTTCCAGACTAATCCTCTAGGGTTCTCCCATACTCCCAAGTAGAGTATAGGTCACCTTCCACTAGTCCTGGGGATTCCCAAGGAGGTGTGTCACTGTGATGGGTGCTTAGGAGTTCACGGTTAAAACCTGTACCCTGTCCTCCAGAGGCGGTAGGAGTCGGTGGGTGGACTGAGGGGACTTCTCAAAAAGCTGGCCAACCTGCTACCCAGAGACAGCCCTCAAGCTGCCAGCTTACACAGCCCCAGAGCCACTGAATGATAATGGCAGTGACCAAGGTTTTGTAAACTCCTTTCTGGTATTTTTTTCTCCGTGTATAAATGTATATGTTATGTCTCAATTTTGTCCTTAAATAAAAACAAGACATTTTCAGACAATACTGGTCCTCATGTCTGCTGGACTTGGGAGGATGGGAGTGGCCCATAGGGTAGGGGCTGAGGCACGCCAGCCATAGGCGAGAGGAGACAGTGAAGACTCCGCGTCTGGCTGCTCTACTCCCTGGCTGGCCCCGTACTGAGATTGCTTGTTGTCTTCCATGGTACTTTCGTCCCAGTACTTCCACTTTCAGAGCTGCTGGTCTTGGGGGCGGGGGACCTCTTTGAACCCCCCCCCCCCCCCCACCCCCGTCTTACACACCTGCTCAGCCGGGCTTCTCTCTTATCGCCCCTTCACGTGGGCGATCTCTAGGATGCTGTCTGAGCCTGGATGGGATTCCCTAGGTGACCTCGTCTGCTGGCCTCCACTAACTCCCGTTAGGCCCGCGAGCTCCTCAGTATCCCCAAACGGATCTTGCGGGTACTGGCGGGTCATGTGATTTCCAGTGCGGGTGGAGGCGGTGGAGGCGCCCAGGAGCCGCCACTGGAGCCCCTGGAGGGGGCGGGGCTCGGGGGCGGTGGGGAGCCGGCGCCCCGCCCCGCCCGCCGCGCTGCACTTTCGGCAGGCTCCGCTGGGGGCAGCGTGGAGTTCCGTCCTACAGCCGCGCGCTGTCCGTTCTGGGCTCCTGGCCGGAACCTGGCGCCGGAAATCAGGAAGCGCCCGGCAGCCGGCGCGCGGCGGTCGGGATGGCGGGCCCTGGCTGGGGCCCCCCGCGGCTGGACGGTTTCATTCTCACCGAGCGCCTGGGCAGTGGCACGTACGCCACGGTGTACAAGGCCTACGCCAAGGTGGGTGCGGGGCGCCCCGGGGCTTCTGTGCGAGGCAGGAATCGGGGGCACGAGAACTTTTGAGGGCCTGGCCCCGGTGCCCGCCTGACCCTGAGCAAGCCCAGGCGGGTGCCGGGCCGGGAAACTAGAAAGGGTTAGAGAGGGTGTGAGAGCCGTTAGCGGCCCACGGCCTGCCCTGTCCCAGGCCGACCTTCCGTGGAGGAGGTGGGTGGTGACCGCCACCAATAGGTCTTCAAAACAAACACACATACACACACCCCTGTTGTGTGAAGAGACAGGTGGAGACCTCGATGGAGCCTCGGTGTCAGTGGCTGAAGAACAGGCTCAAAACAGGGAGGCTACCTATGGTCTGGGAGGAGCATGGGGCAGGGTTCTAGAAGGCTGGACCCACTTAGGAAGCAGAGTGGGCAGTTTAGAACAGTGAATAACATGCTTTAGCAGGGGCACTTTAGAGTACAATGAAAGGGATTGTGGGGCAGAGAACGCCAGGCTGGCGGGGAAGCCGGGATTCCAGAATCCGGGTGCCTCGTTGGCCTGAGAAGGGGCAGCTGGGAAGCCTGGATGCTAGTGTGAGTGGGTAGGCCCTGTGAGGGGGAGAGGGGCAGAGGGAACCAGAGCCCTTCTGGCCACACATAGTCCCTGGTACCCTCAAGGCAGAGCCGTCAAATCTCCTTTCCCCACAGAAGGATACTCGTGAGGTGGTAGCCATAAAGTGCGTGGCCAAGAAGAGTCTGAACAAGGCATCTGTGGAAAACCTCCTGACAGAGATTGAGATCCTCAAGGGCATTCGACACCGCCACATCGTACAGCTGAAAGACTTCCAGGTGTGGGCCTGGGATGGGGCCACCCCTAAAGGGGGCTGGAGAAGAGACACTCTCCTCAAGCCTCCTCTCTGCCTTTAACCACAGTGGGACAGTGACAACATCTACCTCATCATGGAGTTCTGTGCAGGAGGTGACCTGTCTCGCTTCATCCATACCCGCAGGATTCTGCCTGAGAAGGTGGCTCGGGTCTTCATGCAGCAGTTGGGTAAAAGCCTCTGACCCCAGCCTGACACCCCTTCCCATGATCTCTGCCCTCTCACACTACCCCTACCCCAGGCTTAGTGCTCTGACACTCATAGCAGTCGTCTCCCAGCCCAGCTTGGATTTTTAGGGCCCATCCTTCCTATGTGCCCATCCCTGGCTTAAGGATGCTGTGAGGGAGACGGCGAGGAGCCCGATGTGTGGGGAGTGCAGGCTTCCACACGTGGAATGTAATGCAAAGACCTTATAGAACATACCAAAGACCCAAGTGCTTTGCTAAGGAAGAGAGCAAGGACCTAAAGGGCTGGGGCATCTAGGGAAGCTTCTAGGAGGATGGGAGGCTTGTGAAGGGGTACAAGGGAGGAAGGAGGTCACTTGAGGTGGGGGTGGGGAAAATTCTTAGCAGAAGGGGGAGCCTGGTGCTTGTATGTAAAGCATTTGGTAGACCAGCCAGGTCAGAACTGGGGTTGTGCAGGCTTGAAGGGGCAGATATAAGGCTGGGGAGGTGAGAGGGTGTGGGAGATGGGCTTCTCTGACCTGTCTCTCTGCATGGGTCCTACTCCCCAGCTAGTGCCCTGCAGTTCCTGCATGAACGGAACATCTCTCACCTGGACCTGAAGCCACAGAACATTCTGCTGAGCTCCTTGGAGAAGCCCCACCTTAAATTGGCAGGTATGAGTCTGGAACAAAAGGCATGGAGGTTTGGAGGGTGGCTCTCATGGAGCCCTCTACTGAGTCATCAAACGGTGACAGACTGGGGGGTCCAGGGATGGGCCCCATCACCAAAAGGTAGGGCCCTTCTCAGGCTACCCAGGCTCGACTCCAGCAGTGTCATGGGCGGCCTCAGGGCTCAGTGTGTGACCAGAGTCAGGTTTCAGAGTGTGACCAGGGTTAGTACTTTATCTGTCACCAAGATTGGGGCTCAAAGTATGACTCAATCTGTGGTGGCACTGTTGGAGAGTGTGAGGTGGGAAAGCAGTGGTTGTGGCCCCTGATAAAATTTGGAAGAGAACTGACTTGAAATTGGAGGCCAGAGAGGCCCCTTAACCTGAAACTGGAGGTCAGAGAGGCCCATTAACCTGAAACTGCACTGGAGCCCAGGGTGAGGCTGTAAAGGCCAGGAGCAGAAGCAGCTGGAATCTGAGCCCTGCTGCCTGGCCTCTTGCCTGCAGACTTTGGCTTTGCACAGCACATGTCCCCCTGGGATGAGAAGCATGTGCTCCGTGGCTCTCCCCTCTACATGGCTCCTGAGATGGTGTGTCAGCGGCAGTACGATGCCCGTGTGGACCTCTGGTCCGTGGGGGTCATCCTGTATGGTGAGAGTGCTGTCCCCTGCCCCCACCTGGAGGCCTGCACTGCAAGGCCTCTCTGGGCCACTCCTGAAGCGTTTTAATGAGAACGCTGACTCTCCTGGTCTGGGGCTGCTCCCCAGGAGTGGGCCAGGCCAGGCTTGACCCTATCCCCTCCCAGCCTCCCCTCTGCCTCCCTTCCACAGAAGCCCTCTTCGGGCAGCCCCCCTTTGCCTCCAGGTCGTTCTCGGAGCTGGAAGAGAAGATCCGGAGCAACCGGGTTATTGAGGTAGGTCTAGCAGGGCCTCGGCACCTGCTGCGGGGCGGAGAGAGTCAGGGCCCTGAGGTAGGAGACCTCACTGCCACCTGCACAGACTGGGGTGTGGTCTCCAGGCCACCTTCGTGGAGCTGGGACACACTCTAGCCTGGAAGTCGGCTCCATTCAGTTCCAGGGACTCAGATCAGCCACAAAAGGGAGCAAAGCCCGCTGCAGGCCCTCCATGGGGAGAAGGCCAAAGCAAACCTAGGCCCAGCCTTCCCCGAAACATATTCCAGAGAGGGGAAAAGGATCTGGAAACAGGGTTCCATGACAGCTACGGGTTCCAGTGAGGGCGTGGACAGGAGCCTGGGGGAGGAGGCTTGGCTCTCACTGGCTGCGACACTTTGACCCATCACTGTTCTTCCTGGTCTCACTTTCTCTATCTGCCAAATGTGTATCTCTGGGGCGTCCCAGGACAGGGTGGTCCTGACCGGCGCCTGGGGCTGGGGGCCGAGGTGCCGGAGCCCAGTGTGATCTGTACCTCTCCCACCCCCGCAGCTCCCCCTGCGTCCTGCCCTCTCCCAGGACTGCCGGGACCTGCTGCAGCGGCTTCTGGAGCGGGACCCCAGCCGCCGCATCTCCTTCCAGGACTTCTTTGGCCACCCTTGGGTGGACCTGGAGCACATGCCGAGTGGGGAGAGCCTGGCACAAGCAGTGAGCAACCAGTGGAGATGGGTGGGCTGAGGGCAGGTTGGGGGTTTCATCTACCCCTTTCAGTGGTGACCAGGTGACTTTCCCAGCAGGAGACAGAGGGTGGGCTCAGGGCATCGCCCCTTGTGGTGAGTATGGGGGGTGGGCATGACTTCTCATCTGTCTGTCCCCCAGACCGCCTTGGTGGTGCAGGCTGTGAAGAAGGACCAGGAGGGGGACGCCGCGGCCGCCTTATCTCTCTACTGCAAGGCTCTGGACTTCTTCGTGCCTGCCCTGCACTGTGAGTGCCAGGCCGGGTGCAGCAGGGGTGGGGTCAGCCATAGCTGCAGTGGCTGGATTCCAGAAGCAGCTCCCCTTCCAGAATTTTGTGGGAGACAAGGCAGAGGGTAAATCTGGAACTTAGTGCTTTGGGGGATTCCAGAGGGTTTGGTGTGGGGCAGCCGTCTCCTCGCTCTAGACTCCTCGTATAAACCCGCACTTTCTGCAGATGAAGTGGACACCCAGCGGAAGGAGGCAATTAAGGCGAAGGTGAATGAGAGTCCCCTGAGGAAATGGGTGAGGGATCCCAGGGCCTCTGGGGATTGGCTCTTAGAGGAACCTCTCTCCCTGGGAAGGGGGTCAGGCCAGCCTCAGTTGACCTCTGACGTTACAGTTTGGGGCGGTCCCTGAGGGAGAACCTGGAGGTGGGTGCTGGCGAGGCAGGCAAGGTGAGAGAGCCCTTCCTCGGCCCCTTGCCCTCCTGCAGGTGGGACAGTACGTGTCCCGGGCTGAGGAGCTCAAGGCCATCGTCTCCTCCTCCAATCGGGCCCTGTTGAGGCAGGGGACCTCTGCCCGAGACCTGCTCAGAGGTAGGCCCCAATCCTGGCTGACCACCAGTTCCCAGCAACTTCCCTCCAGCCTGAGGGGGAGGCAGGTTGGGGTCGGCATCCTGAGATGAGAAAGCAGGCTGCTCCCCTCACCCTGAGCCTTTGCGCCTCGTCCCAGAGATGGCCCGGGACAAGCCGCGCCTCCTAGCTGCCCTGGAAGTGGCTTCAGCTGCCATGGCTAAGGTTTGTAGCCAGGGGGAGGGGTCTGGGCAGGGCAGGGAGGAATCCAAGTCATGCCCCTAAATGACCTGGTGTCCCTGTGGCTGCAGGAGGATGAGGCTGGCGGGGAGCAGGATGCTCTGGCCCTGTACCAGCACGGCCTGGGGGAGCTGCTTCTACTGCTGGCAGGTGAGGCCCCATCACCGTACTCCCCTAAGCCTCTGGCTGCCCTGCCCTCACCACGTGCCCTCCCTCTCTCTGCAGCGGAGCCCCCAGGCCGGAGGCGGGAGCTGCTTCACACTGAGGTGCCCACTGGGGTCGGGAGGCTCGGGGGGCTTCCTCTTCCCCGTTTGCCCGGCTCCCATTTGTGGGGACCTCCTTGGGTTCCCTCAGGGTGCTCCAAGTCTGGGAGTTAGACCACACAGACTTGCTAAGTTGGTGGCCCCTCGCACTCTGTCAGGGCTTGGGTGCTCAGGTCAGGGCAAGGGGACAGGCAGGATCTGGGAACTCAGCAGCAATCGGGAGGCTTCCTGGAGGAAGGAGCAGATAAGGACTCAGTGGCAAGTTGTTCTAATGAGGCAGAGGGTTCTGGAGAGCATCGGGAGTGAGGAGGAGCTCAATTTGGAGGCCTCTCCTCGCCCCACGTCCATGGGCATGTCTTCCCTTGGCAGGTTCAGAATCTCATGGCTCGAGCTGAATACCTGAAGGAGCAGGTCAAGGTGGGCACATGGGGGCCCACACTGGGATGAAGCTGTATGTGTTCTGTTCCTCTCTGCCTGTGGCTGTCTGTCCCCTGCTCCCCGCTGTGTATGTCTTCCTCTCGTCTCTGTCTGAAGGCCTCTCCATCACTGTCTCTGCCCTTTATGTTCCGCAGATGAGGGAGTCTCATTGGGAAGCTGAGACCCTGGACAAAGAGGGGCTGTTGGAGTCTGTTCGTAGCTGTGAGTCCTGCCCTGGGGTCTGACCCTCCCCGCAAGGAGGGGTGAGAGCTGGGGCAGCCCTGGATTCTGCCTCTTTTGCCAGAGACCTGAGACTGACGCTCCCCACTTTCCCCTCCACAGCTTGTACTCTGCAGTGACGCTGCAGGATGATTGGACAGGTCACTGGGAATTGGGGACACGCTCACCCCAGCTGACCCTCAGAATTCTGTGGCCCTCTGCCACCCTGCGGAGCAGGCTTCCTGGATGGGCAACTCTGGGACACCCCACATCCCAGCATCCCCAGCACCACTTGAAAAACTCTTAACCCCCTACCCACTGTGTGTACTGGGAGCACTGGGGTGGGGAGGACTCTGGGAGAAGAGTGTTTCTTTCACGTGACTTCTGTTATTTGGTGGTTGCTGAGCCCTGAGCCTGTTGATTTCTGTTTTTGCTCTGAGACGATCAGGGAGCCCTCTGCAGGGCACTTGTTCTCTTTCCCCTCCTTGCCAGGAGGCAGCTGTGCCCACCCCTTTCCTTCCTGGGAGCCTTTATTGCAACTTACCTCCCTCCTTGCAGTGGAGCAGGGCACTCCAAGACCCCTCAGGGAGCACCCATCCCACCATATGCACTCAGCCCCACAGAACTCACCAGTCTTCCTGGGAGCTGGCCCCTGCCCACCCTCTCAATATTTTAAGATAATCCTTCATGCATGAAAATAATATCTTTTGTAGAGGTGAGGCAAATTTGAGAAATCCCATGCCTTGTTCTTGCCCTGGCCTGGGGGGTACAAGGGGAGGGGTCCTCAGTCATTCCTCCCACCTTCATCCCTCTGTGGGGAATGCCCCTACTGGCCTCAGAGCTGGTCCTGGCCTGGGATGGGGAGGCATGGGGGCTGCCTGGCCTTTCAGGCTCCAGGGGACCCGGTGATCCAGGAGACCTGATCCTAGGTCTGACACTGCTGCTACTCCAGTGTGTGACCCCGGGCAAGCTCCTTCCCCTTTCTGGGCCTGGGTCTCCCCATCTCTCCGATGGGACTGCTACTATCTCCTCAACCCCCTACATGGGCTTTCAGGAGAACAAAGTGACTTTAATCTGGAAAGAATATATACACCTAGAGTTATTTAGGGGTTTCTTTTCTAAAAAGTCAGAGAGGGTGTTAGTGATTTCTAACCCTTCAGCCCTGAAATGCCTCCTTGGGGCAAGAGTTGTCTGCCTTCCCTATAGGAGGCTGGGTGTAAAGAATGTAATTCATTGTTTTTCTATTAAATTATTTTCTAAACTTGTTCTTCTCTTCTTGACCTGGGAAAAACTGGAGGTAGCCCCTGTTCACAGGCTGGGACTAGAGGAGCCCCAGGAAAAGCTGGGTGACATGAGGGAGGGCTGGGGAGGCCCCAGGGCGGGGGAGTGAGAGCCACATCTGCCTCCTGCCCTTAGCCCCTGGGAGATCTGGGAGAGTCAGGTGGACCAGCCACCAGTCCTCCCACCACCCAGGAGACCAGCACAGGCCTGGGAGCCCAGGCAAAGGCCCTTCCTCTCTGCACGTGGATGAGGGCTCAATGGCAAGGGTGCAGTCCTGTTACCCTCTGTGCTCTGCACTGCACACTCCCTCACCCCAGTCGCTACCCGCTCTTACCCTGGGCCAGTGAGTGGGCAGTGAGCTAGATCGGGGAAAGGGCATCCTCTAGGGTGTCCTGTGTTCATGCTCAGCTCCCCAGACCCCCCAAGTTGGGGTGGTTTCCAGCAGCCCTCACCCCAGCCACTGATGGGGTCTTGGCCTGAATGGCACTCAGGAGCATCTTTGGGGACTTAGGGGAAGGGGAGCTCACCCCCTGGCCAGCCACCAAGGCTGCTCAGCCTTCCGTGCAGACCTTAAAGGGCTGCTGTACAGGGAAGGAAACGTTAGGAGGGACCTAATTTCCCTGAAGCCTGACTGTTGGGAGGCAGTGTAGAGCAGTGGCCCAGAGGGCAGGAGGCATAGCTAAAATTCTGGCCTTGCCATTTGGCCCTGAAGCTTGGGACCCACTGATTAGCCTGTTTCTCAGTAAAATGAGGATGAAGATAAATGCCCCGTGGGAATGTTAAGGATTAAATGAGTCACCGTACATGAGCCTGGCACCCAGAATTCAATAAATGTTATTTTCAGATGGGGAACGGGCTGGATGAAAAAGCCTCAGTGAGTAAAATGAGGGGAAGGAAGGAGGAGAATGAATGGACCCAGCTGGGTGGGTGAGTGGAGAAGAACGGGTGGGAGGGAGAGTGGGAGTGAGGAGGACAGGGTTTGTGAAAGACTAATTGAATAGAAGGATGATGGGATGAAAGGTTGGCCCCTCAGACCCCAGTTGTTTGTTTGTGATGTCTGCATTGGCTGTCTGAGAACAGGGGCCTGGTATTACGATACATGTGGATGTGGAGAGGAGTGGGCCCCCATGGGGGCACTGGGTACAGGAAAGGCCTGGGAGGCTGAGGCAGGTGGAGGAGGCCCTGGGGAAGGGCCCTTCCTGGGCAAGACATTTAGATGTGTCTAAGCCACCTGCCAAGGAGGGAGGCAGCCCAGCCAGAGGAGGTGGGGCTCCCTAGGGCTTTCTTTGAATATGGCTTTTCTCCTAGGAGTGAGGGTTGTTTCTGTCTCTCACCTTTAAAACCTTGCAAGTGCCCAAGTGTTTGTGATGTATCTATGGTTCTTGACTACCAGTTAGAACTAGGTCTGTAAAAAAAAAAAGAAAGCGCCCAAGGCAGGGCAGGCCTCCTCCACCCCCTGCTGCCCACCGCCCCCTCCAGCATCTGGGCGCTTACTCTGCCCTGTCCTCCTACCTCCACTAAGTCCCCCAAGCCCAGCCAGCGTTGGACCCTTCTCCCAAAGGACCAACCCTGGGAGAAGAGCAGAGGAAGGAAGCGGGAGGCGGGGGAGGCCAGCAGAGCCTGGGGACCCCTCAGCCTGCCCTCCGTGCCCATCTCTGCCTGAGCCCCAGAGCCAGCTCCTGCCCCAGAGCCTCCACTACCCACCCCCCACCCCGATTCCAGGGACGTGCAGACAGGTCAGAGCTGCTCAGGGTTCTCAGGCTGTGAGGAAGGAACCTGCCACTCCCTAACCCCAGGCCCCAGCCAGCCCACTGTGTGAGGGTTCAGTGAGTGCTCACCCCCCAGCCTCCCCATGGCCCACATTCCTGCCTCTTTTGCTCTTGGTCCTGAAAACCACTGAGGGGAAAGGGGTCTGTCCAATCCCATTAGGCAGAAGGCCCCGGAGGGTGGAGTGCTGACGTGAGCCTTGCTGCTGACGCTGCCAAGGAGGCCCATGCCCGCCCCCCACACACAGCCTGGGGCCGGGACTTGGTCTCCTCCAGCTCCAGGAAGATCAGGAGGGGTTTTTGTCCAGTGACTACCCCGGGGGGCAGCCTAGGAGCAGCTCAGAGGCCCAGACCCCTTCCCCTGGGATGCTCAAGAGAGAAGGCGCAGCGTGACAGCCTGAGCAGCAGTGCCCAGCTCCTGGGCCTGCGTCCTTCCCTGCCTCCACCCTCCTAACTCCTCGTCCTCTCTCCTCCACCTGTCCCTCCCCACATTACCTATTGCACGGGTTTTATGTTCCTTGTTCTTATTTTACAAAGGAGGCCTAACAGAAGCTTTGCCCTTGAAACCAAACCCTCGGCTCTTCCACCTGTAAATCTTGGCTGGCTTCTCCACAGGCTGGTGTCAAGTGGGGGCACCAGGGTCAGCCTGTAGCACCTTGTTCCTCTCAGGCCCCTGGGATGGCCTGCTTGTGGACCCTCCTGGTTGGTCTCCTGGATACCCACCCCCCCCCACACACACACACCAGTGAGCAGGATGAGAGGATGAGATTTGGACTCTTCACTTTTTTTTAAAGAATGGGTTACCATTTATTGATATGGTCCATCATGTGCCAAGGGCTTTACAAATGGTCACCTTTTGAAACAGGTGTTATTATTGGGTGGGGTGGGGCTCTTAATTTCACAGGGGGGAAAACATGTTCAGAGAAGGAAAGGGACCTGCTCAAAGTCACACAGCAGTGCCTGGGCTGGAACACAGTTGCCCTGCCTTCTTTTTGTTACACCTTCCATTTCCAAGGTGTGGAGGGGGATATAGGCACAAGTGCCAGAGACAGCTGTGGTTGAGCCTCAGCCCCTCCTACAGTCTCAGGTAGTGACCCAGCCTTCCTGAGGTGCCGCCCATCCAGATGGCTGCCACAGCCTCCTCAAAGCCCAGAGTTATTTCATCTGGCCACAGGCTGAACCTGGTGCTCAGTCAGTGCGGGCACCCCGCCCCAGCCCAGGGCCCTGAGAGGGCAGAGCTTGAATATCTTATAGGAGCTGGCACTCCTGTGAAGCTGTGGGTGGGAGGTAGAGGACACCCCTCCAAGGGCAGGGTTAGGGGCCTGTGAAACCCAAGACTCCTGGAGGTCAGTAAGAAGTGGGAGAATAGGCAGGTCATCTGGAATTTTTATTTTTCACTGAGCTGAGAGAGGAAATCCAGCTATGGAATCCAGAGAGAGTTCTACAGGAACAGAACAGAAATTGGCTGGGCCCTGGGCCCAGAGAAGGCCCGGAGCCACCTGGGCTGCTGTTCAGTGCCAGCTTCATCCTTGGCACTAGGCCCCTCACAGCATCACTCAGCTTCCGAGAGCCGGAACCCACGGTGGCAGCCGCTTAAGGCTATGGCTGCAGCTGCTGCCCTACCCAGCGAGGGCTGTGGGGTTGACTCTTAGGGGCCGGGGAGGCCAAGCTAGAAAGTCTTAGAAATCACCCAGTCCATTCCCATTTTATAGATGATGAAATAAGGCCCAGAAAGGGCACTGGGTTTTAAGGAGAATAAATGTGGAGACTTGAACTCAGGCCTCCTGACTGCTTGAGGGTGTCTGCCTCAAGCCCCTCTCTAAGCGCATCTGAATGTCGGTGTCTAGAGGAGCTAGGCACCCAGGGGAGCTGGCCTGTGTTTGTGTTTGCGTGGGCGAGGATGCATCTGCGGCACATCCCTCTGCATATGCCAGGGTCTCTGTGTCCCTCTGTGTGTCCCTCTATGTGTGCTTCTATGTTCAGGAACTTGGGGCCATGGCCAGAGAGGGTCGGGCCTATTCTTACAATATTGGGAGGCCTTCCCAGGCTGAGTAGGGAGGGTGGGTCCTGAGGGGTAGGGTGAGGAATGGGGACTTTGGTCCCATTGGAGAGGGAGAAAGCAGAAGGCAGATTGGAGCCATGGATGAGAAGGGTCCTGGGGCTGGCCTGGGGCAGGGTAACAAAGCCAAGATGGGATATGGGTCCCTGGAATTTGAGGCATGCTGTTAGCACTTATGTGGGGCCAGCCCTCTGGTCACCCCAGTGGGCAACCCCAGGGGAAGTAGTCACATGATGTGGCACTTCTCAGCTGATTGCTTGAGGTCCCCCAGTGTGGTCTGGGCCTTGTCCTTAAGTGAGCCAAGGTCCAAGCCAGGGAGACTGGGCAGCTGCCCAAGGACCGAGGCCCTTTCCTCCTCCTCCTCTGTGTCCTCCTCAATCATCTTGGCCAGCTCCCGGGGCAGCTCCACGTCTCCACCTGCCATCTGGATCTGGCTCTCATCTGTCTCATTCTGAAGGGAAGAGGAAAAGGAGTGGGGTGGGGTTGGAGGTCTGTGAGAACCCAGAGTTGAGTGGCAGGGAGGAGGCCTGGGCTGGGTTCCAGGCCCCAAGATTCTGGAGCTCCATGTTCCAGTGAGCTCAGTCCCCCTCCCCCATCCCAGGATCAAGCTTTTGACGCTTGGATATGGAGACCTTGCACTTTTACACCACCTCACTTCACTCTGAGATGCTGAAGGTAAGACACTAGCATAGTGAGTAATGACAACATGAAAATCCTTCAGAGACAGACTGAGTCAGCTAAGTCGTGTGTTGACTATCATTAACTACACTGAAGGATGTTACCAATCACAGTGATGGGTTCCGTTCACCAAACACCTATCCTGTGGCTGACACTGAGCTGAGTGCTTTTAATTCTCACAACAACGCTGTGAGGTAGGTATTGTTTTCCCCATTTTACAAAAAAGGAAATTGAGGCTCAGATAACTTAAGTAACTTGCCCAAGGTCACACCACTAGGAAGTGAGGGAGCTAGATTTAAACCTATGTCCCTGATTCCAACATCTGTGCTCTCCTTGCACAGCACCTGCCTACTGGTTGTCATTGCACTTCCCTGTCCCTTTGGGGGCCCTGGGGCTTTCCACTTTATGTCCTACTGAGTTACAGCCAAGTCTGCTGTCTCCTACTGGACTCAGTGTTCCCCGATGGCAGAGTTGTGTCTCTTATACGCTTAGTGCGAGCATTGGAGGAATGACTCCATTCCTAGCTGAGTTTAACTCTCCCTTTGAGAGATTTTCAAAAGACTAGTGTGCTGTGGGGAGTCAGAGGCAGCCACGGGCTCAGTGAACATTTGTTGAGTGAGTGAATGTGACGTTCACATATCTGATCTTCCAATTCAAGTGGAAGATCAAGGTCAGGTGTACCGTAGCCTGTGCTTCTGTTTCTCTTCAGAGTCTAGCACAATTCTGGGCACGGGGAGTGGCTTGTGCCTCGGTTCCCTCCTTAGGCAACAGGAGTAGAACACTTACATGGTTATCTCATGCTGCAGTACCTAGGGGAGACATCCTCCTGGCTGCTTGGCCAGCCAAAGGGGTTCCTTTGCTCTCTGCAGACAGACTTCATACTCTGGAAGGCAGCAAGGGGTCCGGGAGCAAGTGCAGGCTCAGCATGCAGAGGCTTGATCTCTGATCCCGGTTCCATCACTCGCTGGCTGTATGGCCTTAGCCAAGTCCCTTAATCTCTCTGAGCCTCAGTTTCCTTATTTGTAGGTGTGGGTAGTAGCTACCTGGCAGAGTCACTGAGGGGTTAGGTAAGGGTGTGAAGGTCAAGTGCCTGGCCCACAGAAGGTGCTGCCTTCTTTCCACCCACCTCCCTCCCTGGGTGTTCAGAAGCCCCAAGAGATTTTACCTGTGGTAAAATCTACTGCCTTCCAATTCTCCATCTGCCTAGGCCTGACTCTGGGTTGGGTGAGTGGGGGTTGGAGGAGAGAAGGGGCCTGGAATGGCTCCAGAAACACAAACCTATCAGTCCCCCGAGGACTGGACTACCCCTCAGCGCCAAGCCCTGGCTTGGCGGGCTCCAGTTAACAGTGAACGAATGAACGAGTGAGAGAACCCATGATTTAATCAAACACTCCCTGAGAGCTGCGGCGCCGGGAGCGGGGCAAAGGAGTCCGGAGCCCAGAGCTCAGGGGTCCCGGTGGTGCCTTACAGCCCGGGCTCCTAAGCTTACCTTGGGCAGCCGGTATTTGTCTCGGAAGTGGCTCCGCAGCGTGGCCCGCTCTGCCTTCCTCTGAGTGAACTGCGCGTCCCGCTCCATCCTGTGGGGGCACCGGGGGCGGAATCACTGCCCGGGCTGTGAAAATGGGCGGGGTCTGCGAGGAAGGGGCGGGAAGGGTCTCTGGGTCCTGGCCGCAGTTTGCATCCCTCCTGCCCGAGGGCCTGTATTTTGGGTGCTCGGTGCTCTGACCAGCCGGAATTAATCTTTACTGCCTCTCCCAGCTATCACAGAGCCCTTTATCGCCTCCGTACCCGTCGCTGGACGGGAGCTATCGGGGCGGGGGTGTCTGTCTGGCTGTCTCTGCGGACCCTAACATATGTCCCTCGCGGTCTCCGACTCGGTCTTTTCCTTTCCTGACAGGTTGTGTCGTGTGGGGCGAAGTATTCAGGACAGACATGGGTTCGCGTCCTGAATCCACTACCACTTTATGTCTTTGAGTAAGTCACTTACCTTCCTCTTTTGTAAAATGGGGATAAGACTTTGCAACTCACAAAACTGTTATCACGATTAAGTGAAATAATAGCTAACCTTTAATGATTTGCCATGTTCCAGGCGCTCCGCTAAGCAGTTTATGTGCATTAAGTAATTTAACCCTCATAAATATATAAGGCATGTTTTATTACCATTGCCATTTTACAGAAGAAGATACCGAGGCACAGAAAGGTTAAGTAACTTGCCTAGGGTCACCCAGATAAAAAGAAACGAAGCCAGGATCTGACCCAAACAGCTTAGCTGTGGAGTTCAGCCCCTAACGCCACCCCAGCTCCCTCTCTGTCCCAGCGTCGTCCTCACACAAGTAGCCTCAATTATCTATGAGTGCCCCCATCTCAGGATCTGTCTCCATGACTGATTCCGCCTCAGCTGCACCGCTTTTCTCAGAGCCTCAGGCTCAGAGGAGCTCCAGCTGGAAGACACAGACGGCTGGGACCAGATCGGATTAAGGGATTACTTGTTTCGTCAGAAACAAGTAATGCACGTGCCCTCACCTTGTCCCAGGCCCCTATCTCCCCGTCCCCCACTCCTGGGCCCGAGTGTGGAGCGGGGTTCTGGGTTTGAGATGGGATGGCTCTGAGGGCAGCCTAGAGGGCGCATCCCAGCCTCTCACCTCGTCTAGAAAAGTAGGGGAGGGGCTCGGGGTCTGAGACTGCCCTAAGGGTGGGCCGCGCGGCCCTTGGGGGGTGGGGAGGGCTGCTGGAGCCAGGAAGGGATCCCACTCACTTCTCTTCCACCAGTTGCTTCTGGTATTCCTCATACTCCTCTCGGCTCATGCCCTGCGCTTCGGCGGCCGACTTGTCCCCGTCCCCCTTGTCCTCGCCGCCCCCCAGGCTCCCAGTAAGGTTCTTCAGCTGGCCGCCCACCATGGTCTTCACCATGAACGCCATGGTCTTCGCTGGCCCGGGCACCGGGCGCCGGGTACCACGCGGCGGGCACCCAAGCACGTCCGCGCCTACTTCAGCACTACGGCTTACGGACAGCTCCTGCCTGCGGCAGGAGCCCCACGCTCTGCACCGCCCACCGCCCGCCCCTGTCCGGGCCCGCCTCCACCTCCCCAAACCCCTCCTCACAGGGGGCGGGGGGCATGCACGGGGCTGAGGAGGCGGGACCACGTGCTCGCTCCTCACACCCGCCTACCCCACGTGCCTCCTTCAATGCCAAGCTCCTCTGGGCACTGCTGCCAACGGATTGGGGCCGGCCGCGAGGGGTTCGGGGAGGGGGTCGCCCCCCAGGGGAACGAGCTGTGCTGTTATGCGCCTAGTACACAGCTCCCTATTCTCCCGCCCACTTCCTCCTCCCCCGGGTAGCCAGGATTTCAGCTGGGAATGCGAGTAGCCCTGGTCCCTCCCCAACCTTCTTTCCAACCCACTGCCCCAGCAGCTGCCCAGAGAGCTTGACACTGGGAAAGGGAGGGAGATCAGAGAGCAGGGAATCCCAATTATGGCTCCATGGGTTGCCTCTCAGAGTTCTGGGTCACACGCCTGCCCTGCTGACCCCTGGAGCTACAGGGAGCATCGAGAGAGAGTTGTTCATGGTGATGCTGCCTGGGCTGGACCAGGAGGCACCACTCCTTGTTCTGGCTGAATTTGGGGACAGAATTATACACAGCTGTGACTCCATCTCCCACCATAGCCCAGGGTTCAAGGCCTGTGGGGTATCTGGCCTTTTGTCAGTCAAGCCAGTCCTTGGCCTTCTTGCCTGCTGGGAGCCCACTCTCAGCTACCATCTAGAAGAGGTTGCCTTCAGAGAGATTAAGGTGACGCTGGAAGGTACATGAGCATATCAAAGCATGAGGAGAGGGAAATCAGGTTGGAGCTCCCCAAAAGCTAAGGTGTGGGTAAGAGCTGGGCACCCAGAGGCAGAGGACACTGGCCAAGCTCTCCACCTCCCAGGCATAGAGTGACTTCCTAGTGATGAGAAGTGGACATTTCTTCAGGGCGTTGAGGTAGGTCACCCATGTATGCTGGGGGAGAGGGGCTGCCTCCTCAGAGCCCCCAGGGTCCTAGGGACTTGTAGTGCAGGACTCAAAGGAAGGCTGCCTGTGGACAAATAGTCCTGAAGGTTCTTGTCCAGCTTGCTGCCAGGGAGAGAAGAAGTTTACTTGGGCTTCTCCCTTCTGGGCTCTTGAGACCAGGCTCCTTATATTTACTACACCCACCTCCCTACACTCACTGCACCATAGCACCCCCTGCTCTGGGGCCTTCTATGGCTCCCTTGGCCTGCTCCATCAGTACCACACTTTCCTCCTGGCATTCAAGGTCTGTCCAGGTGGTTCCAGCCTTATGGCCACCATTGCACTCATATATAACACATAAGCCTGTCATCATTTCCACCTCATACCTTTGCTGTTCTCCACATCTGCCGGCCATCCCCTCTCCCACTGTGCTTTTAAAACAGCACACTTCACTCCTCCTCCAGGACCGTCCCAGCGCACACTGATTCTTCTTGTCTTGAAATACCACCAACAAGGACTGTCCCGTTTCTAAGCTCCTTAGCACACCTTACATCTCTAAGTGTTTCATTCATTTACGAACACTCATTAAGCAGAAACGGTGACCTCCCCCCAACCTTTTAAATTCTCTTTGCCCAGTTTCACAAACTGGTCCCACCCTTTGCTCTACAGTATTGAACTTGCCACTTTTTCTCCAAAATATATATTTTTTCATGCTTCCATGCCTTTTCTCATGCTTTTTCCTCTATATCAATGCCTTTACTTATCTTGTCAGGCTGGAAATCTCCTAGTGGCCTTGAGGACCCATAGCAAATGTCCCTTCCAGGTGATTCCCTGATCTCCCCAAGCTGGCTCAAGTACTTTTTCCTGCACTCTTATAGCCCCTGAGCTTCTTGCCATCATGGCATTGACCACAAAGGATGTGACTGTCAGTTACTTGTCAGTTTCTCACATTGGAGAGTGAGTTCTGTGAGGGTAGGACCTAGATGGGCCCAGCAGATGAGCAGTCAGTCAGTAGTCTCTATTGAAAAAAAGGGTCCAAACTTGGGTGCTGCTTCTTGCCAGCTGGGGGACCATGCAGGTCCCCCGCTGGGCCTCAGTATCCCCTCTCTCAAATTGAATGGCTATGGCCCAGACCCAAGAGATGCTAGTTAGGTGTGGGAAGTCCTGCCATGGGAAGGCCCACCTGAAGTGTACATAGCAGAAGAAGCCTGCAGTCTGGATGAGGAGGAAGAACAGGAAGATTCCAGGCTGCAGACACGAGGAAACCCCTGGGGGCTGACCAGGTGGGCAGGAGTCCTTGGCTGCCGCTTTCTGAAAGGAGATGTTCTAAGATCCTGGATCAGCTTCTTACCCAGAAGGAGGGAGGGGACCTAGAATCTGGGCCACTGTTGGCTTTGTTTCCCTCTCCCAGTGTTGGGGTACCCTGACTCTCATCCAGGGAACTTGGAGAGAGGGCAGAGTACAAAGCTGCCTCCCCACCCCAGATCCCATGGCTCCATCTGTGGGAACATCTGGGAGGGCCTGGGGCCTGGGATCTCCAGGGGGCCGAAGTCTCTAGAGATAAGCAAGAGAGAGAAGTAGAGAGCAAAAGACAGAGTGATGGAGAGGGCAAGGAAAAGAGCAAGATGGGGCGGGGCACAAGGAAGAGTGGACTTCACCATGAAGCTTTGAATGATCTTGGGCACAGCCTATTCCCGTTTATCTTCTGGTCATTGTGGAAGCTGGGCCAAGTGGTCTCCAGGGCCCTGCTGGTACTGAGAGTCTGTGGGACTCTCCAGAGAGCAGAGAAGGCAGAGAGAAGATGAGATCTGTGTGCCTGCATGCCTGTGTGCATGCACACACAGACACAGACACAGGTGTGCCTGACAGGAGTCCCAGGAGGGGAGGGCAAAAGCAGGAGGCGCCTGGGGCTGCAGAAGTGCTGGAAGAAGGGGGCTGAGCCCCACGCCCCCCCCCCTTCCTTGCCCCTCACCACTGGACCCCGCAGGTCCTTCTGCAGAAGGCTCAGGATCTGGGCCAGCTCTAAGAAATGATGCTTGGTGCCCACAGGCAGATAGAAGACCTGGGCTCTTGAGGCCATGTGAGCAGCTGCATCCCTGGTGCAGGGTGGAAACCAAGGGAAAGAGCTCATTATCCCCTCTGATTGCACCCAAACTGCCTAACCATTTCTCATAATCCTCAAAGGCAGCACCTGGGTGAGAAATAGACACCATCCATATGGCTCCTTTTGGGGACTGGTCTTTTTACCCCAGAGCTTCTCCTCAAGACAGCTTTAGCTCAGAGAAGCACCTCCCTAAAGCTGTCTGTCTCAACCCCAGGCTTCCTGGGCTCTGCCTTCAGTCTCTGGCCCCCAGGCATCTAGATGTAAGGAGGAGGGCTGGGGTTGGGGTGCAGCCACAGCATACAACCTGAAGCCATCCTCCTCCCATGGCATCAAGGTGACCCCCTGCCCCCAGGGCTCCATGGGTAACTCCAGAGGCCTGGCCTAGAGAGGGCTGCTGGGAGGCCGGAGGAGGGTAAAATGAAGTCATGGACTGCCCACTCCCCAGCTGGGCCTGATTTTGGTTGTGCTCCCTCCAAGAACCCCATCAAAATGTTCCCCGCTGGGACTTCCCTGGCAGTCCAGTGGTTAAGACTCCGTGCTGCCAGTGCAAGGGGCGCGGGTTCGATCCCGCATGCCGCGTGGAGTGGTCAAAAAAAACCTTCCCTCCTTCCAGAAGCTATCACTGAAGGAAGGCTCAAATTTACTAACCCTCCTGGGTGAGACTGTCTCAGGGAGTTGTGCTTAAACTAGGAGTTTCAAAATTTTAACTTGATTCAGTTCATTTCAGGTCAGTTCAACAAACCTAACTTGGCCCCTAGCCCCTCGCTATGCTCCAGACTTTGTGCTGGGTGCTCGGGAAACGATGAAAGGAATAAAGGACTAATGGGGGGGAGGGTCTTCAGGCAGAGAAGCCAAGTTGGTGGATGGGGACTTCTCCTTCCTCTCCCCCAGGATCCTCATCTCCCTGTGCCCTTACCTCATCTCTTGCAGGTCTTGGAGCAGAGTCCGCTGTCCACGGAGTAGGGCACTGACCTTAGCTGAGTCCTGCAGGAGTGCCAGCCTCTTCTCTAGGGCCCAGGGCACAGCCCCTCTCTTTTCAGAGTTCACCTTCCCCAGGGATTTGCAGCCCTCTTCCTTCTAGAGGCCTTACACCATTACCTGGGCCCTCCTCATTTGGGATACATTAGGTTTATCTAACCCTCTCCACCTGGGCTTCTGACTCCCGCCTCCTCTCAAAGCCTTTCCTTGAGGATGGTGGCTTCCCCCTTGACAGTGGCCAATTGGGAGCTTTCTCAAAGTTCCTCCCCTTTCCAGAAGTGGTTCTGCCCCAAAAGGAGGCCAGTCCTCTCCTCCCCACTTCCCCTAGGGCACAGTCAACTCCCGGTGCTTGGGTCGTTGGCCACCTCTTTCAGGGGTGGGTAGAACCTGGCAGGGGGAGTCCTGGGCCTGGCCTTGGAGTGTGGCCTCCCTCCCCTCTGCCCCACTCCAGCAGCCCAGCCTCAGCTGCTCTGTCCTGAGGACATGACTCAAACCTAGAGCTGTCAGAGCCCAGCAAAGCTCACAGGAGCCGCTGGCCTCTTCTGCTCAGCATCTAACATCTTGACTGAGCTCAGCTCTCAGGCCCCAGGCTGGGTCTGCCATGGGACATGACTCCCAAGGGGAGAAGCCAGGATGGCAGTGGAGGGGAAATGAGGATTCTGAGCATTAAGCAAGCGTATGTGAATCAAATCACACGTGGAGCTACATGCAAATAAACACCCGGTCTATTTCTGTCACTTGTCTGGAGACCCACATCTAAATACGTGGCAACTCATTTCCCCAGCCCCAGCTGTGGGGCTCTGTGAGCCTTCGCTTGTGCAGAGCCGCCCTCCTGCCCATTCCCCTGCCTGGCAGGTCCACCCCATCTGCGACCTGCAGCATTTCACCCCTGCCCTCCGTTCCCTCCAGACCTTGGGGGAGACTAGTTCCCAAATGCGGTGCTTGCTCCACTTTCTGGACAGAGGGAGCGCACTGGTGCCATCAGACCCAGTGCCTATGGGGCTCAGCTTCTCCAGGCCTGCAGGCAGACCCTTGGATGCCTGAGGGGCCACTCACCCAGGCTTCCTCGGCCTGGCCTGGCCTGGGGACACCAGCTGCTTCTTCCATTGCCTCTCAGCCTGTGCCAAGTGCTTGGAGAGACCCTGGAGAGCCTGCAGAATCTGGCTGTGTCTGTGCAGTGTCTCCTCCAGGGCAAAGCTACTTCCCCCTGGGGATAGGGGCAGAGCTGGGACAGGCAGCCGGCAGCTGGGGTGGGGCAAGAGATCCTATCTTTCGAAGGCTTCTTGGAGGGCCAGAAAGGTGTGGCTTCTGCCTCCAAGGCTCTCCCCTGGAAAGAGGTGTTTGGGTGGTGGGGCAGGGACAGGACACATCACCTGGGCCCCAGAACCTGCTTACATATGGCCTCCTCAGGCCTCCGTGTCCCCACTGGTTAAAGGACTCCTTGTTCGAAGGGAAGAGGATCCCGTGACCCTCAATCAAGCCCTTGCCCCACCTGCCCGTTCCCTGGGTCCCTACCCTCTTCCTGGACTTCACAGTTCAGCTTTGGAATCATGTCCTCCTTGGTGCCCAGCGCCAGCCTTGCCCGCAGCCCTTCCAGCTGCCTTGCCAGGCGGAGCTGTTCTGTCTCCAGGAAGGGCTGCGGGGGAGGCTGGAGGAAGAAGATGAAAACTTAGGCCCCAAACCCATGGGAGATCTGGGGGCCGGGGAGTCTCCTCACAGGGCCTCCCACAAGCCCAGTCCCCCTCCCTGACCAAACATTCACCCCAGGATGGGAAGACACCCCCACCCCGCTGGTTCTCTTTCCCATACAGCTGGTTCTCCTTCTGCCACCAGGCCCAGAACTTTCCAGTCCTCCCAGCCCCACTGCGCTGCCGACCCTCACACCCTTCTCTCCTGCTGCAGCCCAGACCCCAGCAGCTCTCTCAGGCCTCAGACCTTTGTCCATGCCACTCCCTGTGTTCTTTCAAGCTCATCTTTGCCATGTGGTCTTCCCTGCTCTCCTGGCTGGTTAGGACCCCTCTGTGCTCCCATAGCTCCTAGTCAGGCTGGGAGGTCCTTGAGGACAGACAGGGCCTGGCTCTGGGTCACCTCTGGTCCCCAGCACTGCCTAGCACAAGACTTGGCCTGAGCAGAGCTCCATGAGCCGGTAGAGATAAGGGTTGGAATGACAGGTCTGGTAGCTGGACATGAGAAGAGCATCCGGGGAGGGAAGGGATCCCTGGGCTGCCTCTCCCCCAGCCCTACCCCCAGGGAAGGCCCAGGGCCAGCGCTACCTCTGCACCCGGCTCACGCAGACTGAAGGTCAGGAAGGACATCATGGTCATCTGGAAAGGGGGGTAGAGAGGGAAGGTAGCTCCCACCCGGCAACTCACTCGCTCAGCCCTCTCTCCCCAGCCTCCATTATGTTCCTGGCAGGCAAGAGATCTGGGTGACTTTGGGCAGCTCTGACCCTTGTCTTGTTCACTTCATGGGAAAGGTGTGAGGATCAGACCAGCAGATGGGTGGGCTGTGAGGGTTGACCCACACACAGAGCCAGAGGGGGACCGCCAGTGAGTGAGAAAACTGGACAGTCCTGACCTAGAGCCATGACCACAGGCCGAGCAGCACCCTCAGGCCCAGAGCCTCCTCCTCCGCGTGGCTCTGACCATGTCACTGTCCTCCTCAGAAACTGTCCATGGCTCCCCAGCACCCAGAGTGTAAAGACCAAAGCCCTGTCATCCCAGGACTCCCACCTCTGGTTGCTCCCTGCTTCCCAGCTGAGCTCCTCCACGGGTTCTCTGTTATATCACATCCTTTTGCTCCATTTCTCTAAATGTCCCTTGCGGCTGTCCCTCTTCCTCTTGCCACACAGCTCCCAGCTAGGGGCCCTCACCTGCCAGGGTGCTGGTGGCTGCCGAGACCCCAAAGAAACCTCCAGGGGCCAAAAGCAGGGGCCCCACATCGACGCAGACCTCATCCGGGTCGCTGGGAGTGAGGTCACTGTTCAAGGACACCTGAGGGGCACAGAGGGCACGGGCCCCTTGCAGAGGGAGCCCACTCCTCTCCCCTGACCCCGGCAAGTGGATCGTCCCCACCTGACTCACTGGCTCCCCTGGCCCGGAAGGCAGGCAGCAGCTTGGTGTCAGAGTGGTGCAGAGGGGCTCGCACACCCGGTCTCACGCCAGCCCTCCCAAGCATGTGCTCAGGGCCAGTTAGGAGTCTGTGTAGGGAGGAGGATCCCTGGGGTGCTGCCTGCATGGACCAGGGACACTGTGTGGTGTCACAGGTATGTCTGTGGGGTCATGGGCGTTCATAAGGCTCGAGCCCTGTCATCTGCACTCCCTCCCTGGTGGACCCACAAAAGCAGGAGGGGAGACTCACACGCAGCCTCTGCCCCCAGTAGGTGATCTGTGCTCTGAAGGGGTAAGGCCGGTTCCGGAAGTCCTGGTGGCAGGAGCCCAGCACCCGGCTGGCTCCATCCCTGTGGGCACTTGGAATCCAGCCAGGCCGCACAGGACCAAAGGCCTAACCAGCAGGTGTGGTCCCAGAGGCCGTTCTTCCCAGGCCTGCAGTGCCAGCCACCCCCACTGGTGCAGGACCTGTCCTTGCTGTCTAGCTCGAGCCTCCCTTGCTGTCTTCTGCTCCTGTAGCAGAAGAGAGGGGAGCGGGGAAGCAGGCCTTGCCTGGCGGAATGCTGGGACTTGGCCCTCCCTGGAACTCCTCCCTAGCGGGCAGAGCCTGGACCAACAGTGGCGTTTCCACCCCCAGTCCCCCGGGCCTCGTCCCACGGGCTTCCCTCTGGGTACGGCTTCTCTTTCCTCTCCCTTCTGCCAAGCTTGGCCTGCAGCAGGACAGACAACACGAGACTCATCCTAGCAGCCAAGGACAGTATGACCAGCCTGCCTCCCCCGCAGGGGCGGTGCCGCTAGCTCTGGGTGTTTGTTAGGAGTGTTGAGCCCGAGACGTCCTGAGTCTCTCTGGGCTTATGGACACACAGAAGCTCTCACACCAGAGAGCCTGTCACCACGGCCTTCAGCCAAGAGGGAGGCGGCGCGGGGCAGGGGAGGAGCCGTGTGACCTGGGGCAAGTTACCTCAGCTTTCCAAACGCTAGTTTCCCCACCTTTAAAATGAAGATAATAATTGAGATTCCCTCATAACATTGTTATGAGGGTCAACCAAGTAATGAATGTGAAGTACTTGGCGCTGTGCCTGGCGTACAGTAAGCTCAGGTCATAAACGTTAGGAATTATTCTAATTGTTACGAGCTAGGGGATGCCTGCCGAGAGACACTGACGAACTGGCCCAGCTACTGAGGAGGCAGCCTGGCTCAGGAGGGATGGGCAGCCACGTCATCTGAGAGAAAGAGACGGTGCAGGCAGGCAGCTGGTGCGGGAAAGGCGTGGACGCTCCATGGGCAAATCTGCCCTCGTATCTCAGCTCTGTGCACAACGGTGTGACCTGGGGCAAATCACTCCCCCTCTCTGGGCCTCGGTGTCCTCACCTGTAACTGGGCACTAGTGACCCCACTTCTCAAGAGTGTCAATATGAGGTGATGTGAGCGAAAACACTGAGCATGGGCCCACCTCGCATCATTTCTCTGCTCCCGCTGCCTGGGGCTGTTGGGTTGAATGAGTTGAGGACGCAGTGGGGGGTGCCCAGGAACAGCAAGCAAACTCTGGTCCCAGGCCCCGGAGGAGGAGGCACCTCTGGGACCGAGTGGGATGGAGTCCCAGGGCAGTGCCATCAGCTTAGATGAGAGACCAGAAAGGAGGGCACCGCCCTAGGAGGGGGGCTCCTCACCAGAGGCCAGGGCAGGGGCATGGTGGGCAGAGCGGGTAACCGCCAAGCCCCTAGCAGCGCAGGAATGGCGTGTGGGGCAGGCCAGGCGGGGCCTTACCCAAGCGCCTCGTAGGGGTTGTGCCCATCACTGGGCAGCACATGGATGGCAGGGCTGTTCTGTGTGGGAGGTGACAAGCAGCCTGGGCCACGGGCACAGGGAGGAGGGTGAGGGTGTGGGCGGGACGGCGGGCAGGAGACCATGACTCACCTGGGTATCCTCAGCCGAGGAGTCGAAGAGGGTCCCAATGCCGTCCCCCGAGTCCAGCGCCCCCAGGACAGAGCCTACTTGGCCCCTGTCCTGGGTGTACCACACGGCCTGCGGGTCCCCAGCTGCTCAGCTCAAGGGTCCCTGCAGGACACTGGAACCCCGGGCTCACCACCAGCCCCGCTGACTCACCCCCTCTACTGGACCTTGGTGGGGCCACTCACCATGCCCTGGGCTCCCCGGCGCCCCGGCCCAGTCACCCTCATTTGCATTTCCACCTCCCAGGCAGAGAAGAGGACACGGTTCCTGCTCCACACGGCACCATTCCGGTTCCGCATGGCTGGGGCCAGCCATACCTCCTCCAGGCCTGGGATGGCATCTGCGGACCAGGGCAGCTCAGGGCCTGGGCCCCACCAGCCCCTGCTCCCCCATCATTCTCTCTCATTGGTCAAGGCTGGGCTCCAGGAGGAGGAGAAGGTAACATCACAGCCATTAGATAACAGGCTGGCTAGTCCGACACTGGAATCCACCGAAGAAGTGAGACCCCAGCACGGCTGGATGGGCCTTTGCCAGGGGAGGGCAACGGAGGCCAAACCCACACAGAGCACTTTCCCCGCATTCTCGTGTAAGCCTCACCACAGGTCTGTGTAGCCTGCTTTTATAAGACCCCCTTTTGTAGATGAGGAAGCTGAGGCTCAGAAAAGTTAAGGAACTAAGTGAACTGGAACTCAGCTCTGTCTGACTCCAAAGTACAAGCTTTTTCCACCATGAGACAGATTTGTGTCCAACCCTTTGTGTTTCTCAGATGAGGAAACAGGCCCTATGAGGGAAAGGACATGCCTGAGACCACAGAACACAGGGGATCACCTGGAGAGAATAACCACGTGGACGGTCAGAACTCTAGACCCTGAACAGACACTTGGGTGTGTCCAGACGAGCTGGGCCTTCCTGATGGGGGCACCTAGGGGACATCTCAAGGTGGGGAAAGTATGAAAGCGAAGGTGGGAACTGGTCTGCGGGACTGAGGAAAGGGTGAGGGATGGGGTGAGTGTGAGAATTACCACTGGTGCAGGCGGGGTGGGGGAGGAGGGAAGAAAGGGGTGAGAAACTGAGGCAGGCTTGGCAGGAAAAGGAGAAGGGTGATCAGAGGCCCCGCCCCTGCTGGCTCCCCTCCTCTGCGGCCTGCCAGCCTGGAACCTGGCCCAGGGCCCAGTCCCTGCCGGCCGTTCTAGAGACTGATAATCCAGCCTGTTTGCTTGGCAAAGGCCAGATCTGGGGGCAGGGAGGCTCAGAGGCTGCAAGGCCAGGAGTGCTGGAGCCCTTGGGAGCCACCACTGCCTCTGGAGTGGCAGGCAGGAGGCAGAGATTGCCCACACCTGCCACCCTTCTGTGCTCTGCCTCATGTGGATTGTTCATGGGACCTCCCCCTAGACTGTGGGCTCCTTGAACCAGACTCAGCCCTGTGGCTCTGGGCTGGGCACACAGGGCATGGGGTGAGTCTGATACAAGGAGGAATGGATAAATGGACAGTGAGCATATCACTGGGTGGCCTTGAAGAATATACCTCTGCTACCCTATATGGCCTGGGACACCCCAGACTTGGCATGGCCCAGAGCGTGAGTGTGGTATGGGCCTTGCCATCCTGGCCCTCAGGCATCCTGGCCCCGAGGCAGGGCCTGGCTCCGGGCTATGAGGAACAGCCCCCTCCTTTGCTTACCTCCTGTGTCTCTGTGAGGGAGGACTGGGCCTAAACCCTGCCGAGAGGGCCGGTCTTCTTAAAGGGATATTTGTTCTGGTCTCAGTTAGGAATCATGCTGTTTTTCAGAAATTTCATCTCACAGACACGGAAATACACAATGGATCTGCTTTCTCTCTTTGGTTTGTCTGCTAGGAGGCTCTGAACCAGATCCACGGCCCAACTCTGAAGGGTAGGCAGACTTCACAGCATATGTTTTGGCAACAAGCCACATTCTTGGACTCATTTCAGGCCTCAACCCTAAGTCTTATTCATCTTGCTCACTCCTAATTTAAACTTCTCTCTATTGCATAGGTCCTTATAAGTCCTCCAGAATCTTTTTAGAACAAGACTAAGCAGAAGACAGATTCTTCGTAGGTCTGGATTTAGAAGGCCCTGGATACAAAGTATGGGCTAAGATGCTCTCATGCTTGCTTCCACCCAACAAACATACAGGGCAGGGCTGGGGCCCTCTCTGGCAAAACAGCTGGCCATGGGGATGCCTCCCTCCAGGCAGCCCCCTAGTTCTCTTGGACAGCCACAGACCCAACGGCGTGGAGCCAAAGTGTAGGTTGCTGCTGGTCCAAGTTGCCTGGTGTCTGGGACTCATCCTATGAACGTGTGTGTGTGTGTGTGTGTGTGTGTGTGTGTGTTCACAGGTCCAAGAGGCAGGGTGAGGGGTCCTCCAAGGAGGGGTAAAAAGAGAAGAGAGGGCTTCCCTGGTGGCGCAGTGGTTGAGAGTCCACCTGTGATGCAGGGGACACGGTTCGTGCCCCAATCTGGGAAGATCCCACATGCCGCGGAGTGGCTGGGCCCGTGAGCCATGGCCGTTGAGCCTGCGCGTCCGGAGCCTGGGCTCCGCAACGGGAGAGGCCACAACAGTGAGAGGCCCGTGTACCGCAAAAAATAAAAATAAAAAAATAAAGAGAGAAGAGAGAAGCCCCAGGGCAAAGAAGAGGAGAAGCAGAGAGGAGAAACTGAGGCTGCTGGCTGGGGCTGGGGCTGTCGTGGAGCAGCAGACAGGTCTGGGAGGGGCCCTGGGCCCCTGGCACTGGCTGCCCAGGCCTGGCCCCATCTTGGGCAGTGGCTGGTACTGGCAGGCCTGCTCCCCACCAAGTCACAGCCACCCAGAGCTGGTCAGCCCCTCCAGTGTTCCACCCTGGGCATGGCTGGCCCCCTTACCTCCGTGATGGCTCCAGAAGGGTATTCCAGCCCCAGGCAATGCCAGGCTTGGTCCTCTGAAGCTGAGCTTGTAATCAAACCTTCGCTGAGGAGGATGGCCCCACTCAGGGCTGGGAGGGTCCAGGAGTAAGAAGAGGAGGAGAGGCAGAGCAAGGGATCCAGGCCACGGACCACCAGCATTGTGAAAGGATCTGGTATCTGGGCCTAAGGGTGGATTTGCAGCTGGGAGGCCAGGGAGGGCCTCCTGGGATGGGGCCAGGTGGGGAGGAGCCGGGATGGGCCAGGAGCTGGGTTTTGGCACTGTCCTCTCCCCACCTGCCCAGCACAGACATCCTGTTCCTTCCAGGCCTGACCTCAGGCCCTGCCCGTCACTTCACCTCCAGCCTGATGGGCAGCCTGACCTCTTGCCAACCTGAGCTCTGCCCCTGCTCCTCGTCTCAGGCCATCCTTCTACCTCCCTTCTGCCCCAGCGGCTGCAGGGCCTCAGGGGTCACTGGGATGGGCCACCCTCCGCAGCTCTGTCTTTCTTCCCTGCCTGGGATGGGCCCCTACATCCTGCCTCCTTCCCACAGATGGATGTCCCCACTGTCTGGCCATTACCTACCCACCCCATCCTTCCCTATCCTGCTCTCCCTGCTGCAATACTCCGCTCTCTGCCATATTCCCAAACACTCATGCCTCCAAGCAACCTAGTTTCCTCAACAAATAAAGTATATGAAAATAGAAAGGGAGCCTTAAGAGACAGAGCAAATAAATGCAATGCATAGACTTTGTTTGAAGCCTAATTTTAACCAACTAAATGTGGGAAAAATGAGACAATTGGGGAAATTTGCACAATGGATATTTGATTAAATTAAGGAATTCTTGTTAGAATTTTTAGGAGTAATAATGGTATTGTGTAGTGTTTTGGTTTTTTTTCTTATGTCTTCTGGAGAAACATACTAAAGCTTTACGGATGAATTGACGTAACATCTAGGATTTGCTTCCAAATATCCCAGAGCTTGAGGGGAACAGCGTGCGCATGGTACAGGATTGACCTTGAGCTAATAACTGATAAAGTTGGGTTGTGGGGACGTGAGGCTTGCTTATATTCTTCTCTCTACTTTTATCTGTTTGATAATTTCCATAATAAAAAAAGTTTTTAAAAAGTAAGAAATCCTATATTTCAAATATTTTCATCCAAGTACATTTTGGTTTTCCAGCGTAGCTCGTTTGCCAAGATTTCTGGGTAGCTGAAGTTTTACTGTACTTTGTAAACCCCCATAGGATTAAGGTTCTGAAGCTCCACAAAGTAATTAAAACCAAGGCTGTAAATGGAAAATTTTAGGACACGCTAAAAGAAGAACTTCATTTCTCTACACTAAGCCCTCAGCTACCTCCACCTGCTCTCCCGCTTCACCTTCACAGCCAAGCTGTGGAAAGGTGGGCTCCCCTCCAGCCCTGCTTCCTTGCCTCCCCCTAAGACCTTCCAGCTCCTGCCCTCCCCACCTCCGCCTCCCAGGAAAACTGCTCCAGCAAGGCCTGACGATGCCCATTCTCTGTGCCTAGCAGACAATTCTCAACACGGTCTCTGCAATGTGAAATGCTGTGGACACCCCCTCTCTTCCCCCTGCTCTGAGAAACCCTGCCCCAGGGCTCACCTGCCTCTCTGCTGCCCTGGGCCATCCCAGGAGCTGCTTCTTGGTCACTGTTCTCCCTCCCTGGCCCCTTACGGGTCACGTCTCTCCTCAGGCTCCACGTGCTACCTGGCCAAGCTCGTCCACGTCCATGGCTTCAAGCACCATTGCTGTGCCCATGATCCCCAAATCTCTACTTTCAGCCTGGCTTCTCCTGCAGCCACAGCCCCGAATGAATGTCTAACCCTGGAGTAGACCTCTCTGCTTGGATATCTCAAAGGCCCCCAGACAACACGTCCAAACCAAACTCCTCTTCTCCAACCCCCAGCACATCCTCCTCCAGGGCTGAGGGGAAATGGGTGGCACCACCCACCTTATCAAGCTGGATACTGGAATCCCCCCAGATCCCTTCCTCTGCCTCATCCTCGCATCAGCCATCAGCAAGCTCTTCAATTTGCTCCTGCCACTCTCATACGGTTACCTGATGCTTTAATCTCTCCAAGCCTCACTTTCCTTACCTGTAAAATGGAGATAATAATAGCATATATCTCCAAGAGTTGTTTGGAGGGTTACGTGAGATACTACATCCATTAGAACAAGGCATGACAGAGCTCAGCTCAGTAAAACACCGTGTTCATCTTCCTCTCCACTTCCTACCAGCTTCCCTCGTCCAGGCCACCATCAGTCACCTCCTGTCTGGCCTCTCAGCCTCCCCACCATCTCCCTGTCTCCACTCCGGACACCACCACCCTGTTGCCAAAATCTTGGCTCTCTGTGCACCGATGCCGAACAGAAATACGGAGACAGAGTTATGGAGGAGAAAGAAAGAGCGGCTCATAGTTCTTGAGGCGCTAGACTACTGTGTTGCCTCTTTGCCTGGCAAAGAAATAAAGCCGCTCTTTCCTTCTCCTCTATAACTCTGTCTCCGTATTTCCGTTCGGCAGTGGTGCACAGAGAGCCAAGATCTTGGCAACAACCTCCTCTAGCCAGACTGCAGCCAGAATGATCTTTCTAAAGTGCAGATCTATGTCACTCCGCCCTAAATCCTTCAATTGCTCTTGGTCATCTTTGTATAAACTCCTTGAGGGGCCTGCAAAGCCAGGTGGGGTCTGGGCCCTGATTTCTCTTCAGCCTCACGTGCTCCCAAACTACACCCCTTGGCACCTTATCCCGGCCACACTTAAGCACCTCACCGCCTTTGCCCAGTCAGTGCCCTTCCCTTGCCAGGATCGCCCCACCCCGTCCCTGACTGCTCTCCACACGTCTGAGAAGCTGCCCCACGCCTCCGTCCTCTGCCTCACGGGCTCGGTGCTGGTGGTGGGCAACATCCACCAGATTTCTGGGCACCGAGCTGAGCCCTGAGCGGATTCCCCCAGGTCTGTAAGCTCCTTGGGTGAGAACTCTGTCTCGCTCATCTATGACATGCCAGTTGCCAGTAGTTGCCAGTAGAGCACAAGGGGAGGATGAGAGAAGAAAGAGGGGAAAAATAAAAAACCATAAACCAAGGGAGAGAGGGGAGAAGTAATGAAGGAATGGGAGCAGGAGGGGGGCTCACATGCCACCAGGTAGAAGGAACATCCCGTTACCTGCGCCTGCATTCCCGCAGCACCCCATCAGCTGGAACTTGCCCCTTTATTCTTTTTTTTTTTTTTTTTTTGGCTCACGGGCCCAGCCGCTCCGCGGCATGTGGGATCTTCCCAGACCGGGGCATGAACCCGCGTCCCCTGCATTGGCAGGCGGACTTTCAAAACCACTGTGCCACCAGGGAAGCCCGCCCCTTTATTCTTGCTTGTCACACTTGGTGCAATTCTCCATTATGACGCCTGCCTGGCCCCTCTTGTGGCCTCATGGCCACAGGCATCTTTGCAAGTTTCTGAACCTGAACTGGCTTCCAGACCAGCTAGTGAGAGCCAATTGTCAGAGTCCACCCTGATCCCTGCTTTCAGTGAAGTCAGGTTGGTAGCATGAAATCTACCCTGGCAGAGGGTACACCATGGACACCGGCACACTATACATCAGAGCTCCCTTCCCCCACACCTGCCCTAGACCTGAGTGTCAGACATTTACCACCGTGTGACTCCCTCTCCTTGGCAGTCTCACCAGGACAGTCCCTCTCCCATCGCAGACCCACTGCCCCTTACGGTCTGGATTCCAGCTGCCCGAACTTGCTCTAGGGAAGGTTCCACCTTCAATCACTACCATGACCTCCCCTCTATATTTTCCGCCTCCCTCTCAGTATGTGGACGCTATCCCAAGGTAAACGTCCTTCCCTTTGGCGGTCAGATTTGCTCAAGCCTCTGCTGCCTTAAATATCCTCTCACCCCCTCTCCTCTTCATTACGGCCAGGCTCCTCCAAAGACTGCCTACCTTCCCGCATTCCTCGCACCTCCTCTAGCCATTGTGATCTGGAATCCACCCCCAGCAAACTCAGGTCTTGCTAAAGTCACCAGCAACCTCCTTGCGGCTAACACCTATGGCAGGCTCAGTTCCCCTCTCCAGTTATTTCTGGGAAGCAGGGACCAGCTGGCTCCTCCCTCTTGGTATGCTGCTACCCACTCCCTTACCCTCCCGTTCATCCTTCTGACGCTGCCTCTTCTGGGAAGCCCTCCCTGATCTACAGTCAAGGCCCGATTCCCATGATGTATGTTTCTTTCACAGCACTTATCAGTTTGTAATTGTCTATGTGATTGTCTTCCCAACTGTGAACTCCACGGGGTCTGTTTTGCTCACTGCTGAACCCCAGTCCTACACACAGCAGGTATCCAAATATTTGTTGTTGAATGAAGTCTAGTTTTAGAAAAATGAGTCTGGCTGTGTGCAGAGAGAACGGACTCGGGGAGGTGAGGAGTGGCAACACAGGGCTGTGGGAGGTGATGGTGCTGGACCACGGTGGGCCGAGGAGCTGCAGACGCGAGGCGTACTGCCAGGTCAGAACTGCCTGGATTTCAGGGCTTGCTGGCTAGGAAAGGCGGGCGCGGAGTGCCAACAACAAGGGGAACCCCACCCCTGCTGCCTGTCTCAGTGAATGAGGTGAGCCTCCCCACAGCCCTCAGAGGTTCCACACTGACCACTGGCCCTGGGGAACCCGAGGGGAGAAAACCCCATGGCTGGTCCGCGTTCTCCATCTGTGCCCCACAAGGTGCGGTGGGGAAGACCCCCCCACCTTTGTGTCCTCAGGCACGGGGCTGGGCACACACAGGGCTGGGGACGGGGCGGCAGTGCTACATCTTAGGCGGACTGTGAGAACCACCAGCGTATCAGAGTCTCCCCTTCCCCCTCCCACTCCAGGTCACCATCTCCTCTGAAGCACCAGACGTTTATCCTGCCTCCTACCAAGGGGAGCCCATCTCCAGCTGGTCAGGCCTGGCTTTCTCCCCCGTCCGTGGCTCCAGCCCTCCTCGTGCTGAGGGCCTGAACAACACGGCAGGAGAGGCGGCCGGGATGCCCAGGCATCACCCTGTGGACGGGACCCAAGCCCGGGGCGGCCTCAGGGCCAAACCTGCCTGGCAGCGGGACACTGGGAGAGGCGGGTAGTGAGAGCTCTCCCATGGCAGACACAGGACACTCGCTCGTGCAGCTGACATAAGGCGGCGGCTACATCTGCCCGCGGTGCTCCCCACCCCGCCCCACTCACAGGGCAAGCACAGCCTCACTCACAGAGACAGGGGGATGGACAAGATGGCACAGGGATGGGAGGCCGGGTGGGACAGGCAGGCTCGGCGGAGGAAGCGCCGAGACTGGGCGGCGGGGTCCTCATGGAGTGGTTTATTACGATTCCATCTCACAAGGCAGGTGGGTGGGTGGGCGGGCGGCAGCGGCACACGGATTCCAAGCCCCTGACAGACGTCTGCCTCGGGCGCATGCAAACAGTGCAACATGGTCAAGCGCAGACACGGGGCGACCGAGGCAACACGGACAAGGAACACGGGGTGGGGAACGAGGCTGGGGCGATGGGTCCCTAGAGAGGGGCCTGGTCTCCCCAACCCTTGTGGGCAGGACAGGAAAAATAAGATTCGTACTTCTTGTAAAATGCCCATTTGCTGGGTACTTTCTTTCTCCTTATCTTGAAAAATAATAAAAAATAAACACACGGAAAAAAATCTCAAAAAAGGAAAGGGATAAAACTCTAAGAAGGCGAGATACGGGAGGCCAGGGGGAGCCTGACCCCAGTAGGGCTCCTCAGCCTCCTCCCTTCTTGGCCCTTGGGCGGGGTTCCCAAAGCCCCACGGGTGGGTCCATGAGAGAAGGTGCCAAGCCTAGGTGGGGTCTCCGGGGGCCAGAAGGGGCGCAGGCTGCGACAGAGAAAAGAGGCCCACGGTCCTGCTGGGCTCAGTTCGGGTTTGGGCCCAGCGAGTGGGGCACCAGGTCCGCAATCTCTCTGGGTTCAGTCCCCACAGGCCCCCGACCTGGGCGGAGGCCGGCAGTCACAGGTGCAGCTCGTGGGTTTTGATGTGCTCCAGCTGCTCACGGAGCTGCAGGAAGGAGGGCCGCATGGCGGCGTCCAGGTGCCAGCAGTTCTTCATGACCTCGTAGACTGCAGGTGGGCAGCCATCGGGGGCGTCCATCTTGTAGCCCTTCTCCACCCGCGGGACAACGTCCTTCAGGGGCTGCGGGCAGGTGGGTGGTACGCATCGGTGTAAGGCCTGACCCCGAGGGGACCCCCACTCAGCGTTGCTCTCCAAGAACCCCCCTAGTTCCGCCTCAGCCCCGGCCAGGGGAGCGCCTGGAAGGTCCCGAGGGCAGGTCTGCAGCTTCTAGGCCTCAGGCCGGGGAGGTGGGGATCAGCCGGTCCCCCTCCCTGTCACCCCCTCCCTTGCTCCAAGCCCCGCCCAGCCCCAGCGCCCACACTCACAATTCTTGGATAAGGCACTCGCCCGAAAGAGTAGATTTCCCAGAGGAGGATCCCAAAACTCCACACGTCAGACTTGGTGGAGAATTTCTGCCACGTGGATGGGAGAGGCAGTGTCAGGTCCTGGGAACTGCGGGGTGCAGGTGACCCGGGAACCCCACCCACCACTGCTCAGGCCCTGAGGAGAGGCGCGCCCACCTTCTCTCTCAGGGCCTCGGGGGCTGTCCACTTGACCGGCAGCTTGCCCGTGTCCTGGGTGCTGGAAGCTTCCTTGGTGAGGCCGAAGTCGCTGACCTTGGCCACGTTGTCCTCGGACACCAGCACGTTGCGGGCTGCCAGGTCCCGGTGCACGAAGTTGTTGCCCTCCAGGTATTCCATGGCCTCGCAGACATCTCTGGGGGCGAGCCAGCCACATGTCCTCTCAGACAGGGATCCCATAGCAGCCACCCCCCCCCCCAATCAGGCATTGCTTCACTCACAGTGAGAACTTGAGGAGACAGTCTCCGCCCAGCACCGACCGACCCCGAGACCGCAGGTAGTCCACCAGACTCCCCTGGGGGCAGGACAGACAGACCAACAGGCCCTATAAGTCAGACTTGCCCTCTAGACCCTGGGAACAGTGGGCCTGGGGCTGGGTAAATGGCGACACTCAAGGGAGGTGTCAGGAGAGGGGAGGGGCAGGGGAGAGGTCAGGACGTCACTACTGAAGGAATATCAGAGTCTGGACACCGGACGCTGTGCTCAGCAATTATCATGCATTATCTCTTAATCTTCATAAATCTCTGAGGTAAACTTTGTTACTACCTCCATTCACAGATGAGGACCTGAGGTTTGGAGGGGTGACACAACTTTTCCAAGGTCGTAGTGAATAAATGATGAGCCAAGACAAAAGCCAAGCCCTGGTGACTTCAAAGACCAGTTGGAGAGAAGGGACTGAGGGAGCAGGGGCCCAAGGGTATGGTGGGGGGCTTGGGGCAGCTGGAAGGCTCGAGCCCCAGTGTTTAGCTCCAGGCTGGCAACTGGATCGCGGGGCAGGCACACACCTTGGCCATGTACTCGGTGACGATGTAGAGCCCACCTTTCTCCTCTACGATCACGCCCAGAAGCTGTACCAGGTTGCTATGCCGAAGTTGCCTGGGGCAGGACGGGGTGGTCAGAGCCTGCCAAGCCTCCCCATCACCTCTTGGCCCCGGGTGACCTCCCCACCCCCTGCCCCAACTCACGTCATGACCGAGGCTTCAGCCAGGAAGGCCTGGGCAGTGGCGTCGTTCTTAATGCACTTGACGGCGACTTTGTTCCCTCGGTAGTCACCTAGCATCACGTCTGGGGCAAGAGAGTTGGGGGTCGTTTCCTGGACTCCCCCCAGTCATCAGCCTCTCCTAGGGCTCCCACCCTCTCTGGCTCACCTCCAAACTCCCCCTTCCCAATGGTCTGCAGCAGCTTCAGGTCCTTCATGTTCAGCGCCCAGCCGCCTGTCGAGGGAGTGGGTGGTGAGTGAGGGGTGCTGAAGCCAGAGCGGGGGTCACAGCAGAAGCAGACTGGACTGTGACTTATGTGGGGTTCCCAGAGCCTCCAGGAGGGGGTAGTGCCAGGAAGCCCGGGTGGGAGGAGGTGGGTAGGCAAGTGAGGAGTGGGCGTGGGGGGGTGGCACTCACTGCGGAAGAACTCATCCTGGGCCGCCACGGTGCCCTCCATGACCTTTGGCTTGATGAGGCGAGTACAGAGTCCATCTGCGTCTGAGGTGTAGTGCTGTAGAGGGCAGGGCAGGCGATCAGGGCCAGCCCCCTGTGTACCACCCGCGGCTCCCGTGCACTGCCCCGGTCTGACCACCAGATGGCAGCAGAGGCCGGTCCCACCCAGCCCAGGGTTGCTTTGGGTCAGAAGGGCTCTCCATTTCTAGCAGGGGTTAGGGAGGCCCCAGACACATGGTCCATCTCCCATGCCACCCCACACCCAGGTGCTGGACGGATACCGGGTTGTTGTGATCACTCTGGGCCTCACCAGCATCCCAAAGCAGAGGACAAGCCCTGGCTCAGTCTAATACCAGCCTCTAGCCAGGTGTGCACAGGACCCTCCCCTGTCACAGGCCAAGCCAGGCCAACCGGGGGAAGGTGCTGCGAGCGAGCACAGGAGGCATCTGGAGGCTGCCTGGGGTAGAGACGGCCTTGGGAGCTGCAGGGACATGTGGGCCATCAAGGTGAAGCTCAGGAGGACATGTTTACGTACACACGGCTGGGCATACAGCTCCATGAGTGGCCGGAAGGAAGCTAGTTCTGGGATCAGAATACTCAGATTCTAGTCCTGGCGCCTCCAAGTCACAGCTGTGTGACCAGAGGCAGGTCTCTTAACCGCTCTGAACCTCTGTTTCCTGGCCTATGAACTGGGGTACCACCTCCCTGTGCAGGCATTGTGGGGTCAGAGCTCAACGCTGGCACACAGCACGGGCTCTATCGAGGCATGAGGAAACGTGGGCTTGCAGAGGCTGCAGGACGTGCCCAAGGTCATCCAGCTAGAGTGGTGGGACTGTAGCCGGAATCAGGGCCGGCACGCTCCGCTCACCTCCACCAGCTGCATGAGGTTCTCGAAGTACACCTCCTCGTCGATGCTAAGCTTGCTGGCGTGGTATATGATGCGGTAGTGCTCCACCTTGCCGTCGCAGCTCACGCACAGAGTGTAGTCCCCGGGGTAGTTGGTGCTCTCCCGCACCAGGAACAGGCCTGTCTCTGGTGGGCACAGGAGCCGCTCTGCCTGCTCCCGCGTGATCTTGCCATGGAACCAGCTGCGGGGAGGCCAGGCCTGGGGTCATGGTGGCCCAAGGGCACTGCC
Source organism: Monodon monoceros (assembly GCF_005190385.1). Lineage (NCBI taxonomy): Eukaryota > Metazoa > Chordata > Mammalia > Artiodactyla > Monodontidae > Monodon > Monodon monoceros. The sequence goes on along the minus strand of NW_021703778.1, from coordinate 76,545,987 downwards.
AGGCTCCACTTCCCGAAGGCCCTCCCTGTGGCTGGCACCTCTCCACAGTTCAGGGCTCAGACAGGCTCTGGAGGCCCTCATCCTCTGCCTCCTGCCCTTCTTTCTTCAGCCCTCCTAGCTCCGTCCTCCCCTTTGAGGTCCGGCACCCAGCCCTCCTAGCTCCGTCCTCCCCTTTGAGGCCCGGCACCCATGCCCTTGCCCTCGTCTCGAGAGGCCCTCACGGACATCCCAGCCCCTCACTCTCGCCTCCCTGCTCTCCGGACTCTCTTCTAGGGGTAACAGGGCTCCCCGTCCTCCTTCCTCCCAGACTGGGAATTCCCAACCGTACCCAGGGGTACTCACGGCATGAGGCTGAGCTTGGTGCCTGCCTTCACGCCCTCCCGCTTCTGGACGTAGTTGGCTGGGATGATGCCCTCACGGCCCACCTTGTTCTTGGCTTTGTACCAGTTGGGGTCCTGGGGAGAGGGGAGCCCAGACACGCTCTCAGGCTCACCCTCCCGTGCAGGGGAGACAAAACCCAGAGGTAGGAAGTGGGTAGGGGTGTGAAGTCCCTGGTTACCTTGGTGACAGCTACAATGGTGAGCACGTCTCCTTTGCAGAAGGGAAGGTCCTGCTCAGCAGTGCCGTGAAAGTTGTACTTGGCAATACATTCTGTACCGGATGGCCAGGCAGCCTGCAGGGCAGGCGACACGTGGGCGGAGAAGCCTGGGGCCCCACCCACCTGGGAGCCCTCAAGGTCACAGCCTCTTGGCTGGCCTCCTTGAGTCTGGGTGAGGTGCCCTTCCCCTGGAGAGCTCTGGGTGTCTTCTAGCTGAGACTTCCCCACGGCCCCCAGACCTGTGCTCCCATAGAGGGCCGTGCATCTGACAGTGGGCCCTGGAATTCCATTTTGCTGAAAGCCAGGACTGGGGAAAAGGGGAATGAATCGACCTGAATCCTCATTCTCACTCTTCTCAGCACCCCCGTGGTGGTGGTGGGGATACTCCACTGCCCTAGACCCCTGCCCCTGCAGTACCTGAATTGCCGACATCTTCTCAGAAGATCTGGTATCCCCGTGTCACAGGAAGGCCAACCTGTCACTTGGTACCATGAGAGCTGTGGGGAGAGGGGAAGATTGAGGGAAGGCTGTGAGAAGAGATGGTTCCCTCCATCACTGAGACCCTACTCCTTCCCCATAGCAATGCGAACAGATGCCAGAGGCTTCCAGAGCTGGGACCTGGGGCAAGGGCTGTCCTTTCCAGTCTCAGCAGGCTGAGGGCACGGGGCAGGGGAGGAGGCAGGGGATGAGGGCTGAGGACCCCCAAGGACAGAGGGCCGTCAACCCTGAGCCCATTGTGGCCTTACAGCCCTTGGAGTGACCAACAGAGGCTACAAAGCGTAGTGGGTGAGTAGTGCCTGCCCCACCAGCCCCCCATGGCTGGATATCAGCTAAGTGGTCTGTGGGGGACTACAGGGCAGCTGTGAACCTGGGGAAGGTGCTTGGGACCTTGGGAAAGTCCCTTGTCCTCTGTGGGCCTCTTAGTTCTGTCACCTATAAAAACTCACCCAGGCAGTATCTCTGAAGCCAAATGTATGCCAACCCCATGGCCTGGCAGCCCTACTTCCCAGCACACACCCAAGAGAAAACAGGGCAGGCGCTGCTGACACAGGCACAGGCGCACATACAGTAGCACAGTCTGTAACAAACCTCACACTGGGAACTGCCCAGACGCCCATGAGGAGTGAGATGGATAAACTGTGTACATTCACAGAGTACTGGCCAGCAGTAAACATGAATAAACTACAGCTATGAAACAACACTGATGCATCTAAACATGCTAACCAAGACGCCAGACAGAAAGCACACATGCCTTGTGATTCCATTTGTATAAACTCCACAGTCAGGGGATTTTCCAGTGCAGGATGGCGACTCCCCTTGGAGGAGGCAGTGACTGGAAGGGGGCAAGTTCAACTCTGTAACACTTCACTGAGCTGTACCCTTGTGGCTGGTATACATTCTGGTGTATGTGTTTACTTCAATAAAATTGACTACCCCGAGAAAGTCACCTCAGCCAACCCCACGCCCCAAGAGCAGCAAGTCAACCCCGTCTTGCACACATACTCTTTGTGGCCCCAGCTCAGCACACCCTCCATGACCAGCATCTTCCCAAACACAGCCCAGAGCCCCCGAGTACCTGTCCCAGGAAGCAGAGGGATGGGGCTACTGTCCTCTTCTGACAGATGAGGAAACTGAGGCTCAGGCAGGGCCAGTGACTACTCCGTGCTCACAGCATGTTAGAAGGAAAACTCCTCCATGTGCCTTGTTCCCAGGCTCATTTGCAGGACACACAAGGCCTGGGGCCTGGTTGACACTCACAAACTTTACCACCTACCCCAGGCCAGGCGGTGGAAGAAGACATTTGAGTGCAAGTGCCTAGGGGTGTGAGGTGAGTGAGGACTGCAGAGCTTAGGTGGGCTTCCTGGAGGAAGGAGCGCTGGAGCTGAGCCCTGAAGGCTAGAGGGCTAAAAAAGGCAGGGGCACCCCAGGCTGGAAGCCCATGGTAAGGAGGGCGGGAAACAGACCCTGACAGTCTGAGCACCCTGTCAGTCTGCGGCAGGAGACCGTGTGTACTGGGTCCGCCTGGCACAAAACTTGCAGGGATGCGGGGGCTTCAAACGCTGACGTGAGGAAACAGGGTTTGCTTATGAGGGCCATGGGGTCTGTGGGCCTCAGCAGGGGAGTGTGTGGTCCTGGAGACCAGAAGGAGCCGGGGAGAACAGAGGTGGGGAGAAGCACCACTGCGTCCAGGCCCCACTTCCAGGCTTCCCTTCCTCCCGGCATACATAGTGCTTCCTGTCCCAAGGCCAGCCCGTCAACCTCTGCCATCTGGGCAGGGAGCCTGGGGCACAAGAAGGATGAGCCTGGACTCCCCTACACACACATACATTGACACGACTGAGCCACCATGAGTATAGGAAGCACCTCCAGGCTCCCAAGAACCACATGTGGGAGCCGTGAGCTCCTCTTGCCCCCATTTTATAGAAATGGAAACTGAGGCTCATGAGGTTTGAACAACTTGCCCTACGTCGCACAGCTAGTTAGGGACGATGGTCCGGAACTTGAACTGGGGTCCCTCTGTGGCTGGCTGGGCCCCCAACCTTCAAGACCTTCTGAATAGGGGCTCTGCCAGCTCTCCACATCCCCTTGCCTCTCCCTCCCTCGCAAGATTCACCACCACCAAGGGAGAGAGGGCGAGGAGGCTGAGGCACCATTAGTCACCCTCCCAGCTGTCAGTTTGCAAACACTCCCTCCCCTGCAGGCCTGCAGCTGCCGCCTCCCCACTGACTAGATGATAATAACAAAAATAATAATAGGTCCTGTTTGCTGAGCACTTATTCTGTGCTGCGCCCTGTCCTTGGCACATTATGGCTCATCAAATCCTCTGACAACTGAGAGGGAGAGGCTATTATTATCCCCATTTTACAGATGAGCCAGGCTGAGAGGCAAGTGGCCTTACCTGAGGCTACACCTCCAGTGAGCATCCTGCCCCACGCAGATGTCATATGCCTGAGCCAGCAGGCCAGTTCTACCCCCACCCCTGGTGCCTCCTGCCTTATGTGCACGCACCATGCGGGGGCTGCCAGCAGGCTGGGACCACACTGGCCTCGAAAAGAGAGTGCAAGGGAAGAGGGAGAATCAAGCGGTGCTCAGAGGAAGGAGCAAGGCCAGGAGGGTCAGGGTGGCCTTCCTTGAGGGTCTGGGTTTTGACAGATATGGAAACGGAAGGGAGGAGCTAGCCTCTCCCCTTTGCTCTACTGGCTATGACTTCAGGACTCAGTTTCCCCATCTGTACAATGGGCTGGTGACAACCCTACAGCTCCCAGGGCTGTTCTGAAGCCTGCTTTCTTCCCACAGAAATCCTGCCAGCAGGAGCTGCAGACCCTCTCTGATGGCTCCTCCCTGGCGAAGTCATGAGGCCAGGAAGGTCCCGTCCTTAGGGCTCTGAGGGTCCAGCCGGTCTATCCCCTTCCAGGTCAGAGGCCAAGAGTCAGAGTGGCTGGGAGGGGCTACTGCGAACCTAGGCCTCTAGTCAGGCCTTGATCAGGCACAGAGGGGCCCTTCCAGGGTTATGTGAACCTTGTTTCAGGCCACTTTGTGGAAGAAGTGCAGGAACATTGTCCAGGGAGTCAAGGGCTCTGAGTCCTGTTCCTGGCTCTGCCACCAACTTGTTGTGTGACCTTGGGAAATTCCCTTGACCCTTCTGGGACTCACTGGCTCTCCAGCACCTGAACCAGATCCCTTTCTCACCCGCTGCTCCTAGGACCATGGTACCCCACCCACCTTCCCGCCTTGGCATTCCCTCTCCACTCCTTCCCCCTTCTCTACCCAAGGAACTTCCACTCAACCTTGAGGGGTTGCACGTGTGCCTAAGAAAATGTAGTAGGACAGTCCCTGCAGTACTATTTGTTGTAGCAAGAGATTGGTAGACAACCTTTATGTCCGTTAATAAAGAACCAAGTAAATATATGACCAGATAGCCTGAAAAGGCAACAACACAACTCCAGCTGTTATGGGGCCAGGACGGATCTCCAGGTGCTGATACAGAAGCCTCCCCATGATAGAGTAAGTAGAAATGGCAAAAAGCCAGCTCAAGGCACGAAGGAAACGTTGCTGGGGGAATAGGACAGTGACATGGCATCTAAGTACCACCCTCCAGATTAATCAGAGAGAGGAAAAAGCACCTCCACCACAGGGAGACGTGGCAGATACCTCGTTAACCGAGTGATCAAATTAAGCATCACCAATAATGAGAGGCGCACACTGCGTGCCTCCTGCACTAAGGAGGGCACAGCATCCTCTGTGCGATGGGCCCGCAGAGCTGCTTAACCTGACTCCAATCAGGAAGACGTAGGCAGACAGAGACCAAATAACCGGCCTGGACTCTTAGAGTCAATGTCATAAAAGACAAAACAAACAAAGAAAGGCTGGGGAATGTTCTGGATTAAACAAGACACAAAAGAAACATGACACAACAACAAAATGGTAATTATGTGAGGTGAATGATGTGTTAGGTAACCTCATTGTGGTAATCGTTTCACAGTATGCACATATATCAAATCATCACACTGTATACCTTAAACTTACACAACATTAAATCGCAATTATATCTCAACAAAGCTGCAAAAGAAAAAAAGAAAAGAAAAGACACATGATAGCAAGATTCCATGAGTGATTCTGAATAAGATTCTGGATCAGAGGGAAAAAATAGCTGTAAAGATCATTTGGGGACAACTGGGAAAATGAAAATGTTAGATAATGTCATGGAATTAATGTTAATTTTCTTAGGTGTGATCACGGTACTGTGATTATGTAAGAGATACACGATAACGTACTCGGGAGAGAAAGGTACGATGCCTGCAACTAACACTCAAATAAATCAGCAAAAAAAAATACGTATACACATATGTCCATGTATATAAAAGAAGAGGTAAAGCGAATGTGGCAAAATGTTAAGAACTGGTGAAACTGGGTAAAGTATACATGGGTATTCATTATACCATTATTTCAGCTTTTTGGTAGGTCTGAAATACTCAAAGACCGAAAAAAAAGCAGGGTGCCGGACATCACCCATGGTATATTACAAATTATTGTTTTTTAAAAGGACATACCATTCACCCCTAACCTTAGATATGCACGGATTATCTCTGAAAGATAGAAGAAACTGATAACAGAGGTTGTCTCTGGGAATGGGAAGGAGTAGTGAGTATCAAGTTCAAGGGAAACTTACTGTTCGTTGTATATTTGCTATTTTGTTCTTTTAACTTTTGTTTTTTTAACCACATGCATCTATTACCTTCTCCCTAAAAATAAGATTAGTAAGAAAATCAATAACTTTTTGAAAACCACTTGTGCCAGGAGCCTTCCGTGGCTCCCCAGCTGTGGTGGCTGCTCCGGGTCTCCAGAGCCTCTCATGCCCCATGCTCCAGCGAGAAGCTCACTGACCCTGGCCTGGGAGCCCCTGCAGGAGGACAGCCGGGCCCAGGGCGGCTGCTCAGCACGTTAGTGCTGAGTGAATGAATGAACCAACAAACAACAGGGGGAAGCTAGGCAGGTTGCACCACACTGCGGTCCCATAACCGACAGGACTATACTTAACCCCAAAGGGACAGCAGCTGCCACCCCACCCCCACAGGGCTGGGGGACAGGGGGCTTTCACTCCGACTTCCTGCCCCAAACCCTGCTCCCAGGAGTTCTTGTGCTGGGGTCCCAGGAACAGGCTGGGCATTGTGCCCAAGCGCTGAGGTCAGTGACCACAGCCTCAGGCAGGCCTTTCTTGGGAGCCCAGGCTGGCAGGCAGGGGGGAAGCCCAGCAACTGCCCTTTCCCTGCCTTGGGGAAGCTGTAGACCCTCACAGCCTAGCACGTGCTGAGGGCCAGTGTAGGTTAAGGGGCTCCTGCCCCGCCCCCCTCACCAAAACTCCACTGCCTAATGGGGCGTGGGAGCCTTCAATAACTGTTTACACCCAGCTAAAAATAGCCACTGAAAAGGGAAGTGCACAAGAGACCTGGGGGAACTCTGGGGGCCATGGCCCCCGGAGACTCTGGTCCTGCCACAGGACCCAGCTGGAGCCTCTGCGGGGCAGGGCAGCCCCCAGAGGCAACAAGCAGGTCCACCTTGCCCTCTTATTCTTTGAGCCACTGTTTCAAGAGGCTCCCTGTGAGCCCAGCTCCATGTGTGGTGGCCAGGAGGGACAGGAGGGGGGAAGGGCCCAGGAGGTCCTGCCCTTGGGACCCCAGGAATGCTACTCGGCATCTCTCCTCTGTGCCCAGCCCTGCTCCAGCCCTCCTGGCTACCAGCTGGTCAGCCACGGCCAGGTGTGCTTGGTGCCTCAGGAGAGGAGACGAAGGCCACTGGGGAAGGCTTCCAGGAAGAAGGGGAGGGGAGGGGAGGATCTCAGGTAGAAGCGACTGTGCTAGATCCGGCCAGGATTAGGATTTCAAACCGTGGTACAGAGAGAGTTAATGAAGGCTGGAGGAGGCTCAGGGTGAGGCGGGCGAGGGTCAGCAGAGGCTCTGAACCCAGGCAGTCTGGCACACAGCTCTGCGTTTCTGATTGGGCACGCCCCTCCGAAAGACACCTGAGGAGGGCGGGGCACCAACAGCAGCTGGGCTGGTTTGGCAGCAGTAAAATCAGCCCCACCTCTGGTTCTAGAAGCACAGGGCACCCAGGCTGACGGCACTGTGATGCCCCTGGCGACACACCAGGCCATGGGCTGGAGGCTGGTTCCCACTGAGCCAGATGGGTGGTCCCAGAGCCCTCAGCTGGGCAGCTGCAGAATTGGGCACAAGACCCTTGGAGAGGCCTGAACCTCCCCGGGGGTCAGGAGAGGGCTGGAAGGATGGACGGTCCCACTTTGTCTCCAGTGTGAGCTGCCCCACCCTCACCCCCAGGGTTCCCTCAGCATCCAGCACCCCTGCCCTAAGGGGAGGGGTGAGTTTAATGGCTGCAAAGTGTTAAAAACCAAATTACAGCAACTCACTGGCTTTTCTCCTGCCCCCAATGGCTCAGCGGGGGCTGGAGCTCGAGGAGGCTAGTAAGGGGAGCCGCCTTCCCCAGGCGCGGCTGCAGCCTGAGGCCGACACTCCTGGCCCAGAAAGGTTTCTAATTACCGCTCAGGAGCCTAACTACCTACATGCACTGGGCAGTGGGGACTCCAGGCCCCTGTTCCGCCACCCACCTCAGCACAGGCTGTGGTCTTTACATCTTCACGTGCCTACATTTACATACAGCCTCTCAGCACTGACCTCCAACGAACCCTTAAAAACCAGAGCGTCCTTGTCCCTCACCCCAAAGTCCCCTAGGCACGTTACAGGTGGGGAGATTGCGGCCCAGAGGCCGGTGAGCTGGCCACCAGATTCCTGGTCTCCCCATCTCAGAACTGGGACCCCGAGAACACATGGCTCAGAAGGTAAAGCTGAGGGGGCCCAACTCAAAGGACGTACAGTCTTGCTACCCAGTGTAGGGAGAAGGGTTACCAACACCCTCGCCCCACGGGATGGACTATAAAAATGAAAGCATGAAGAGTGAGAGCCTACTGACCCAATCCTGCCTTAGTTACTTAATCCTCCAAAAAACCCCATGAGGTTTTACTGCTGATCTGTTTGACAGAGGAGGAGCCAGGCTGAGGAGGATCACCCAGCTTCCAAGGGGTAGAGCAGATTTCAGCTCAGATTTGTCTGAACCTGGTCAGGAGAAAACCCCTCCACCCTTTCCTTGGGCAGGACAGATGACACCCTGGACAGAGAGGTGCGAGTGGGCAGCTGAGAGGAGGTCCACCCAGAGATTGGCCCTCCTGCTCTGGGAAGGATGGGTCACATCTGTGCCATACCGTGCCTCGCACAGAGTATGTGCCATACCGTGCCTCGCACAGCAACTAGAGAAGCCAGCAGCCCTAGAGAGTGGAGGAGCTCTAAGCAAGGACCTCTGCCCCTACCCTGTCTCTTTCTCAAACGCTTCTTGATTTTCATGGCCCTTCCTCTCCAGGAAGCCCTCCTGGCTGCTCCAGCCTACGCAGATCCCCAGCTTCTGAGCTCCCCGGAGCCCTGCCAGGAAGTTGGAACCACAGGCCTCTTCCTACTGACTGACTCCTCTCTGGCTCTGGCCTCTTCTATTGGTCGGCAGGGGGGCCTCAGGGTTCCTTCTCTCCTCTCCCCTCCAGTCTCCCTGACAGCATGGGCCACAGGCGTCCGGCCGGTTGCGGAACAGCGACTGGGCTGGGCAGGGCTGAGAGGCAGCAGCCTGGGTGTGCAGGCGTCAGATGACACCCAGGTTTTTACCCACCCACAAGGCTTCCAACTGTGCAGAGAGGAGGACCCGCGGGGAGGAGGGGGGCACCAGGCAGCCTCTCCTGCTTCTAGGGGCCTAGACCACGGAAGGGGAGGGGGAGGCGGAGGGAAGCTGCGGTTGGAGGCCCAGCCCCACTGAGGCGTACAGAGCTGGTGTGTGATGAGAAGCTACCCTCATCACAGTACCTCAAAACCAGGAAGAGAAACTGAGCTGGCAGAAGGGCGAGCTGGGCTGCATGGGGCCCTCAGGTCCCTGGGGGCCTGCCAAGGGGAGCTCTTTGGACAGTCGCTGGACAAACCACTTGTCCCTCCCAGGCCTCAGTTTCCCCACGGGAAAAATGGGATTCTCTCCTTGGTCCTGCCAGTCTGACCCTGATTGGTACGGGCTGCATCATGCCTGACACAAGAGACGCCCCCCAGTTAGTGGAGTACTCCTGGTCCCCAAGCAGGCTCTGGCCTCTCCCGGATAGCAGGGCTTGGCCCCCCGAAGCGAGCCTCGCCCTGCCTGCTTCTCCCCTCAGCCACGCAGGGAGCACACTAGCTCTTCCTCACCAGCTCTTTATTTTTAGGTCTGAATTTGACTTTAATCATTACTTAGCGGATTCTATTTCCAGCCCTTGGATGAAGGGACCCAGAGGAGAGGAGGAGGGGAGGCAGTGCTCCCTGCCTGGTGTGGAGGGTGGCCTGCCTCCTCCACCCATCCTGTCCCCAACCAAGAAGGGGGGGCACTGAGAAACTCCCAAAGTGCTCACCCCAGCCAGGCCAGCATCTTGGAGAGGACCGCACCCTGTGACCTCATCCCAGCCTGAGCTGTGGGACAGGAGGGCAGTTGTAATGCCCGCCTCCCCTGCGCCAAGACCAGGGACGAGGGGGACACTCCAAAGGCAAAAGTCTGGTGGCCGGAGTCCGAGGTCATGTGCCTGGGAGCCCTCTGCAATGAATGGGCCACACTGGGGAGGACCCTCTACCTAGGTTAGTCCTGAGCCATACCAGGGTCAGCTGGGGCTATGGTCTCGTAGGCCCTGGGAGTGCCAAGCTGAGACTGTTTTCCTCCTACTGTCCATGGGCTGACCCTAGCAGGGCACTCCCAGTTCTCTGATCTCCACAGACGTGGAACAAGAGGAAGTAAGCGATGTCAGAGCAGTACACGCTCAGATTACACCTGGGGAGCACCTGCTGAAGAGAAGGACACTAACACACAAGACTTCCCTAGTGATTTGTGGACCATCTATGTTCCCCTTCAACTCTCAGCTGGGAGGCTCTAGAATCTCTGCCTCTGACCCCAACTTTCTTCCCTTCCCCAGCCCCTGGGCAGGAGGATGAGGCTGGCATGGCTGTCCCTGGCTTGGGGCTCCGGATGCCGGGGTTCCTTGCTAAGACTCAGTTTTCCCAGGAAAAGTAGGCCTCTATCTCCACTGGGGAAATGTGGGGCTGGCCTAGGAAGTAGTTGAAGCTGGGCGACAGGAGGCAGCCAGGCTCTCAGAGAAAAAGCCTTGTCCATTCAGCTCTGATGCTGAAAGAACAGAGGGAGAATGGGTAGGGCCAGGCCCCAGAAACCAACCAGTAGCCCACCTTTCACATGGTGATGGGGATGGGGGAAGGCAGACATGGGGGACAGGATACTGGCCAGAGCAGTTTCTGAACACAGGGTTTCTGAAGGGCTCCCTGGGCAGAGGCCACCCTTGGCTAGGTAAGCCATCAGCCAGCCCTGGCCCGGGTGTCTTCTGCACACGCTGAGGCAGCCCGTAGTGGGCACTCCTTCAGCAAAGCCTACGCCTTCTCACAGAGCGCCTAGTGGATGCCAGGGGGTGTGCCAGGCACCTTCTAGTACCTTGGTTAGTTAGTTCCGTGTCCGCACACTCCCCTCTGAAGTAGGTATCACCGTCCCTGTTGTGTATATAAAGGAACTCTGGCTCAAAGGATGACCTGTCCAAGGTCCCTCTTCCCTGGCCTAAATGGCACAGCTGGGCCTGGAATCACGTTGGTTGGGTGCCAAGCTGCCCACTCTCTCCAATACCCTCAGCTGCTTTGGGGGCCTGCAGTAACAACAATTACAACAGCAACAGACGGGAAACAACAATGCACAAGCTTGGTAAGAGGGTTGGAGTAAGGTTGCTGCGGCAGAGCTTTCGGGAATATTTTGTAGCTTTTTAGGAGCAAAGTTGCACAGATTGTGTAGCAACATGAGAAAATGCCCAGATATGGTATTAAATGAAAAAAGGTGTGATGGCACGCATACCCAAATGAAAACAGCGACAAAGGCAAAAAAGATCAGGAAAAGACTGGCTGGGAGCTCCAAGATACTAACAGTCACTGTGCCGGTGAAGAAACAGTGGGTGAATTTTCTGTGTTCTAAATTTTCTGTAGTGCTGTTTTGTTACTGTCTAAATTAAGAACCCTAATACTATTTACCTACATACGTAGTTTTCTGAGCTCAGATTTGCTTCCTGGGGACCCACCTGCCACCCAGCTCTGGTCCTGGTGTCTGGGACATCAAGGGATGGCCTTTCTGATTTGGGACAGCCCCTCAAACACATGATGGTGCTTCCTTACCTTCTCGTTCCCAGACCAAACACCTTTGGGGACAATGAGGTTCAAAACCTCCCAAAGAACAAGCTCAGAACTGGACCCAAGCCGTCCTGCCAGATCAGGCTTGTTGGGGCGGCCACGTCACACTGTGAGCCCTGGGCCTCTGTCTCTGCCTGTACTCTGGTCTGCTCTGTGATGGCTCAACCCCTTGGGGCCTGGTGCCCTCTGCAGCAGTGCTGGGGACCGTCTTCTGGTCCTTCTCTGTCCCAGACCCAAGGCAGAGAGAAGAGCAGGGAGGAAGACACCAAGCTCGCCACATAAAAAGTGAAGCCCTGCACACGTGCTTGCCTGAAGCCAGACCCCTTTCTACAAGGGTCTTGGGACCCCGGTCTGCACCCAACAGCTCACAGGCGTCCAACCATGTCAGGCTTCAGCCCCAGGCCCTCAGGCTGGCAAGGAAGTTAGGGCTGGGTGAGGGGAGCCTCACAGGCCCAACACATCTGTGTCCCCTCCACTGTGCATGTCAGGGCAACCGGAAACAATTCTAAATCAAGGGCAGAGGCCTGAGTGGGACAAAACTGCTAGCAGCCCCAAGGGGCCCCAGACATGGCTAAGTATCCTCCAGGGAACCTCCCACACTTCCAGCAGCAAAAGGATCCTGCCACAGTCCCAGCCTCCTTCCTGCTGCCTTCACCCTGCTCCTGCTGGGGCCCCACCAAGAAAGACACTGGGAACACCAGGGTGTAGGGAGCTTGGAAGAGACACCCTGGGTGTCCCCACTCTGACAATGTTCCCATGCCAAGGCTGAAGGGTGCTCCTTGTGGAAACAGGGCTCTCGCCTTCCCTATCCAGATCCCATTCACCAGCTGAGCCAAAGGTGTATACGAGGGAGAGGTCAGGAATGACCACCAGGCTGCTTCAGCTCAGCACCAGGGCTGCACCCCATGGGTGCCCCACACACTCACCGCATCCCTCAGTGGGACCCAGCCTCAGGCACCAGGGGGAAATCCCACGGGCAGTGCCAATGCTGCCCGAGCCCAGACCCAGGCAGAGCCGGGGCCGGAAGCCCTCTCCCTTCTCTCTAGCCCTCTGTAGGGGAGCACGTGCTCACCCCACAAGGACCCATGGGCCAAGCTGGGGGCTTATGTCCCTGGTGGGTAAAGGCACCTGGCTGGTTTCTCTCTGCCCACAGCAGTCCAGCTCTGCAGAGCCGGGGGGATGAAGGGACAGACAGCCTAACTCTGCCAGAGGCCTGGGATAGCAACTCCCCCTTTAAGCCTCAGTCCCCCGGTCTACAAAACAGGAGGGAAGATAAACCCCTAGTTAAGCTCCAAGAATCTAGTGGCTGGACACGCCCCTTCCTGACACCTGGCTGGGCCCTGAGGAGCCTGGGAAAAGGGGCTGACAAGGCTGCCAGGAGGTGGGGCATGGTCCTAATGCCCAGTGTCACCTCCACCAGGACAGAGGCCCAGCCCAGTTTCCCCACCCTAGGGTCAGAGGTCCCTTGGTTTAGGCCTGGTCTTCTGGGAGGCCGAGGGTGACAGGCTCAACCTCTGGCAGGCTCAAGGGAGGTGGCTGGGCCCTGGGCTTCCTGGAGACGGCAGGGCCTCCGCAGGGGAATGCGGGAGGGGTCAGAACCAGGCAGGCCAAGGAACCTGCAGGGAGGCCCTGGGCCGGGAATGGCAAACCGCCCATTCTCCTGGGCCCTGGCCCACGCCGACCCCCTCCCTCCAGGCTCCAGCCAGCCCCCCCAAGAGGGGGAGGACAGACTCGGGGTGGCCACAGACAAGTCTGTGGGGCTCGAAAGGTAGTACCTCCCTCGTGCGCTCCCCTCACAGTCGGGCTGGTTTGACAGTGACTCCCGGGAGATTTCGAACCCGGGAAGGAGGGTGTAAGGGAGGTGGGGGATGGGTGTGGACGCCACGGCAGCTGCAACAGAAGCAACAGAAGCGGGACGAGCGACCTCCACCCACCTCCCGCCGGGAAGCACTCGGACGCCCACCTCCTCCAGGTCTGTCAGGCACTCACCTCTCTCGGGGCACTGCGGTCCGGGCCACCTCGCTGCGGGCAGCATCAGCGGCCTGCGGGGCAGTCCATGCGGCCAGGGGGGAGGGGAGGGGCGCAGGGGTCTCCGGGTGGTGCGGTACAAAGAGGTCTGGGTGCGAAAGGAGGGGGAGGAGGGACGGCCAGACAGAGGCAGGGGGATGGCCTCGCGGCCCGGGTCGGGGAGGGAAGAAAGGCGGGGGAAGGGGGCCGGGAGGGAGTCGGGGGGAGGAAACAATGTAGCCGGCGCGGCCCCGGTAGAGTTCCGCTTCCGAAAGCCGCCACAGAGGTTCGATTTTGGGACGTCGCGCCGGCTGCCCGGGGCTGCCCCGGACCCTGGATCGGGGCCGCAGGGGGTCCCCGCGTTCCACGTCCCGGAGGCTCCGGCGGCCACAGGCTGGCTGGGGCGGGAGGGACCGCTGGCCGGGGGATGGCCCCGACGGCGGCGCGGCCGGGCGATCGCCCCGCTCGGACCCCACCCCGGCAAGATCTCCGGGCAGGGTGCGGGGTGGGGCGAGAGGTAGAGGGCGACGGTGGTCTCAGTGGCGGCGGCCAAGCTCGGCTCGCCCTGGGCTCCGCTGGGAGGAAGCTCGCAGGCCTGGCGAGAGGAAGCGCGGCCCGGATCCTCCGCCCGCGGCAGCGCGCCTGCGCGAGGGAGCCGGCCCGGCGCGCCGCGGGGCGTGGGCCGGCGGGGCGGCGCCCCCTGCCGGGCGCCGGGGGCACTGCGGGGGGGTGTGTCCGGGCCCACGCCCTGCCCCCACCTGCCCACGGGCGCTGAAGGATCCTGAAGGCCCCTCACCGAGGGCCGACCAGCCCGCCTTGGAGCAACCTCCAAGCCTTCCTCGGGCGCGGCTCCCCCGATGTAGAAGCGATTGAGGCCAGGCCTGGTCCCCTCTCCTCGGATCTGTTTGTGGAGAGTGGGCCTCACTCACAGCAGCGTTTATAGATTCACAAGCATTTACCTGGCGCTGAGAATGTGACAATTCAGGAGTCTACTAGTAGGACCACTTCGTTACCGTCAAGGAGTTCCCAGTACTGACAGGCCAACAGACAAGCGCCAAGAGATAACTGATAAAAGTGAAGAAGTGGTGTACAAGGTCCACAGGAAGCAGAAAAGAGGGAAGGCCTGATGAGGCTTCACAGAGCTGGGACCTTAGGCAGAAGGAACAGCATGGACAAAAAGGTAGGGAGAGGTGAGAGCACTTGATGGCTCTGGGAACTGTAAATAGCTCAGTACGGCCGCAGTTTGCAGTGTGGGTCCAGGAAAGTAGTGGGAGATGGGGTCCCTGCAAGCCCCAGAGACAAGAGAGATCCAAAGGGCCTTATGGAACTTTCCTGGACTTTGTTTTCAGCTTGGCAGCAGTGAGGAAGTTGTCAGTAGCTATGTGATTTTGGGAAAGTTACTTAACCTCTCTGTGCTCTAGTTTACCAAATGGGGGAAGTAATAGCACCAACTTCTTAAGGTTTTGTGGGGAGGAAATGAGTTAATACGCTTAAAGGGCTTAGCGTGCAGTGGGCGGCACATGGTTAGCCCTTAGCTAAGTATCGCCTGTTATTACATATTACTGTTAACGAGGAGCAGGGCGTGATCTGCTCTGAGCTCAGGAGCAGACAGTGTGTGTGTGTGTGTGTGTGTGTGTGTGTGTGTGTGTGTGTGTGAGTGTGAGGGGGGAGCATAGAGTTGGGGGCGGGGGCAATGATGGAGGAGAGACCAGAGACTCCAGTGTGGGTACAAGGAGGCAGGCTACTCCCTAGGGACTGGGCCCTGAAGGAAGGGTCAGGATTGGTGGGGCAGAGGGGAGGGGCATTCTGTGGTGGGGAAAATGAGGTGTACAGGCAGTCTTGAAATTCAAAATAAGTGAGGGACTAGGGTCCTGGAGGAGAGTGAGTTGAGAAGGCAGTGTGGCTGTGCATTGCAAAGAGCAGAAGTTGGGTGTGCCTCCCCAGACAAACTGCAGGATGGCCCTCTGACCCAATGCACCCCTTGGCCAGTTTCCAGAAAGGAGCCAGCCCTTCAAGGAGGGAAGTGGTAGTCACACCACTGCCCTCTGAGGAGACATCCAGTAAGTCTCAGAGATAGCTATGGTGTAACAGGAAAAAGCATGGATTTGGAGTTCAAATTGTAAAGTTAAATTTCAGCTGGGCCACTTCCTAGTTGTGTGATCTTGGGCTAGTTACTAAACGTCCCTGAGCTCAGTTTCCTCCTCTGTAAGATCAAGCTTAAATGCAGCTGTCTCACAAGAGATGGTGCAGATGCAGCAAGATAATGGCCTACGGGTGGGCGAGGTGGGGAGGGTGTTCAGCTTGGCTGGTTTCCCTTTCTTTCCTCTGAGGTCAAGATGGAATGATAAAGTGGGACCGGATGGGGCCACCTCTCAGCCTGAAGGAAAGCACTTCAGCAGCTCTGCGAAGGCTTCTGGAAGGGCCAAGTTGATATCTCCTCTCCCCTGACTGAATCAGCTGGCAAAATGGGAAAGGGCTGTGGGGATATGTGGAAAATGCTCTAATCCCTGTCCCAGTTTTTCACCAATGCATTTTCCTTTACCCCCCCAAACATGTTTGACGTTTTCCCCTGGGTTTGCTGTGGCCTAAGTGTGAACTTTGGAGTCAAATAGACCTGTATTTGCCTCCTGGTTCCACCTCTTCACGGTAGAATGCAATAAATTTGTTAACTTCCCTGAACCCCAGGCACAGGGGACAAATCAATAAAGGGTCCTGCCCCACAGAGCTATCCTCCAGTGGAAGAGCCAATGAACTTCCAACCTCACCACCATTCATTCATTCCCTCACTCAAATACTTACTGAGCACCTACTAAGTGCCTGGCACTATTCTGGATGCAGGAGTTGAAAGGGCGAGAAAGACCACTGTGGATAACCATGTGGTTATCCCCTCATGGGATAAATAAATAAGCAGGGCAATCAGACACTGTGGCATGAGGGCAATGAATGCTTGATGGAGGAGAGCGCGGGACGGGGAAACAGACACAGAGGGCCCAGCAGCTTAAGGGACAGCCAGAAGGCCAAGGTGACAAGACCAGCAAGCGAGGGGGAGTAGTATGAGAGGAAGGGGCTGGATCTGGTAGGGTGTTATGGGGCGGGGGTTTTATCACGTGAGTGCTGGGGAGCCGCTGAAGGGTTTTTAAGCAGGGGAGTGACACGATTGAGCAGAACTCAAGAGACCAGCGAGGAGACTTTGCATATTATGGCCAGTGATGATGGGCACGGACCCCAGTGGACAAAAGGGAGCCACGTGGCAGCTCTGGGTGATGGGCTGTTTGGGGGAGTGAGGCCCCAGGAGAAAGGGGTCCTGATCCTTAGGTACAGCTGGAACATGGGGAAATGCTGGTGCTTTTTGCTGAGGTAGGGAGGACCTGGGAGAGGGGCAGGCTGGGGGTAGCGCTCAGGAGCTGTACTTTGGACAAGCTAAGGTTAAGACACCTGTGAGACAGGGAGATGTCAAGATGGCGTTTGGAGCCACGTTTTACGGACAAGGCCACTGAGGCTTGAAGCACTCAGAACTTTCCCAGAGTCCCACTCCCAGAATTGTGCTTCCAATCTGAGGACCTCCAAAGCCTGGGGCACCAAACAGCCTCCCCTCTCAGCCGACCCTAGGAAAGGAACTCATCAGAGAAGAGTCTTCGGGTTCTAGGATAGGGGAGGAAATTTAAGAGAAGCCCCTCCCTGCCAGGTAGGCTCAAGTGCTAGCTTTCCCAGGCTGAGCTGTTGTCCCCACCTTGGGGGAATGGAGAAAAGAGGGGAGGCTTGAGACCCCTGGATGTGGGAACAGGGCTTAGGACTTCTGGCTGCATTTGATGACACAATGCCACCGCAGCAGCTCGATAAAAAGTTGGGTTGGTAGCCAGAAATCCAGAGCTTAAGCACCTTTATGGGTGGACTGAGCTCTGATCCCAGGGTCCCCAGGGAAGGAAAGGACTTCCCGCCACGCTGCCTCCTCCTCTCCCCCAGCCTCTTTGCTCTGAAATGACAGTTTAGAGAAACTGGTGTGAAATAGTTTGAAACTCAGATGTCTGGGCAGTCCCTCAGGGCAGAAAACAGGAAGCCAAGATTAAAGGCAGATTTCCAGCAAAGTCCCCTTCTACTTCCTGCAGAGCAGGTGCTCAGGCTGAGCTGACTGTGGGCAGCTTCCCTCGCTGACAGCACCTCTGGGTGGCTCTGCAGAGGCCGGCTCTCCTGCTTTAGGAGCTGTTCTTCAACCTCGTCATCACCATCCCCACAGGAAGCTCCTGCCAGGCCCTTGGGGGAATGAGCCTCCTGCAGAAAGAGGCTGTGGAAGGTGGAAGGAGGCACCAACAGGAAACAGCACCTGGGGACACCTAGGAGCCAGTGAGGCCAGGCGGAGAGGGCATGGGCTTTGGAATCGTTCAGCCCTGGTGTGAATGCCACTTCTTGCTGTAGGGTCTCACTGACCTGTGGGAGTGGGTCGAGGGGTAGGAGCAATGCAAACGGGGGCTTCAGGGAAGGTAGCCGGTGAGACTGGACCAGTGCTGGGGCCTGGGAGGCCTAGGGGAGGGCAGAAGCAGGAGAAAGCAAGTGGCCACAGTGGCCATCTCAACATCAGGGACCACTCGGTGGGGTGGCCAAGCTGATATCCACAGCTGCTAAAGTCTCAGGGAACCAGGGGCCAGCATGGGCCTCCCCCGTGATCTCTTTCCCTTCCTGACCCGCAGGAGAGCTGGCTTCCGTGGGCTCCGTCAAGGCAGGAAGCTACGCCTGCCTCATGCAGAAGCAGAGCCGTGACCTTCCAGATAAGCCCTGTGTTCTCCTCAAGGGGCCTGAGACCCCACCCTCACAAAGCTGTCCTTGGGAGGACACCTGCATCCAGAGGCATCATGCATTGGAAACCTCCCTTCTTGGGTGGCTGAGTTTATCACGAGGACAAGGCATTGGCCTGGGAGACCCAGGTTCTAGGGACAGACTGGCTTCTGATTTGGGGCAAGTCCTCCCCATCCAGGCCTCAGTTTCCCCTCCTGTGTACCGAAGGGTTGCATCTGGTGATCTCCTGCAGCTCTGACTTCGTGTGCACAGGTGGAGGCCCTGGGCATGGGGAGGGTGGGCAGCTGCCAACGGACTCCAACTTCTGTCCCCCTGGGACCAGGGAACTACCATTTACTGAGCACCTGCTATGTGCCCGATACTTTATTATTATTATTGATGATGATACTGATATTTACTGGAGACTTACTATGCACAAACATTTTTAATGTCAGATTAAAGTCTCTTCTCTTTACCGCAACAGTTTGCTCTAAGGGGATTTCTAAGGAAGCTTGTTTGTTTGTTTCCGCCATGGTGGTGGCAGAAGTCTTGGTGCTGATGGCTTGGTGGCTTTTTGGCTTTTGTGGTGTTAGCGGTGGTGGTGACCCAACCGAGAGGCCATTGAGAGCTGGAGGACCTCACTCTTGTGGCTTGAGGCAGCCGGTACATAGGGCTTCCTCGACCACACCACAGGGGTTAATTGGCTGGTCTCCTGACCTTGAAGGTCATGGGTCTGGGCTTCGCAATTCAGAATCTCTCTGGAGCAGGCAGATGCAGAACGAAGTTCATGACGTGAATTGGTCAAGGAACCTGGGATCCCTGCGAACTATCTGGTGCCTTCCTCCAGGAAGGCATATTTCCTCCAGAAATGTAGCACATATTTCTTTCCTCCTTGGTCCTTGGTCTTGCAATGTTCTGTCTGGTGGGGCACAGATGTTCAACAGCGTGATGAGAGTTACTAGGAGGGATGTGCAGGTGTGATGCAGGTGCACAGCAGAGGAGCCCTCCTCACCTGAGTGCTCAGACCCTGCAGGAGGAGAGATGCCTGGAATAATAGGAGCAGAGGCCCTGGAGCTGGAAGGGGTTGAGCTTTGGGAGAAGCAGAAAGAGGCTAGGATGGGCTGAGGTGCAGGGCGTGGGGGGCAGTCTTGGGAGCAGAGGTCAGTGACCAGAGCCTGCAGGGCCTCCTGTGTCCACCTCAGGGCAGAGGGACCCTGCTCTTTGAGGGTTTCGCCAATGCCTCAGCTGTGCGTTTGCATTTTTAAAAAAATATTTATTTTTTGGCTGCGTTGGGTCTTTGCTGCTGCATGCAGGCCTTCTCTAGTTGAGGCGAGCAGGGGCTACTCTTCATTGCGGTGTGTGGGCTTTGCGTTGCAGTGGCTTCTCTTGTTGTGGAGCACGGGATCAAGGTGCATGGGCATCAGTAGTTTTGGCGCACAGGCTCAGTAGTTGCGGCTTGCGGGCTCTAGAGCACAGGCTCAGGAGTTGTGGCGCACGGGTTTAGTTGCTCTGTGCATGTGGGATCTTCCTGGACCAGGGATCAAACCTGTGTCCCCTGCGTTGGCAGGCAGATTCTTAACCACTGTGCCACCAGGGAAGTCCCTGTGTTTGCTTTTTTTTTTTTGTAGTACGTGGGCCTCTCACTGTTGTGGCCTCTCCCATTGCGCTCTGGACGCGCAGGCCCAGCGGCCATGGCTCACGGTCCTAGCCGTCCCGCCGCGGCATGTGGGATCTTCCTGGACCAGGGCACGAACCCGTGTCCCCTGCATCGGCAGGCGGACTCTCAACCACTGCGCTACCAGGGAAGCCCTGTGTTTGCATTTTTAAAAGATCACTTCTTCCTGTTGATGGAGAATTGACTGGCTTTTTGTCCTCCAGGAAGCTGCAATGGCCTTTCCCAAATCCCCAGGCTAGATCGCTCCCTCTGCAGTGCCCCTCAGTGGGCCCTCTTCTCAGCTTTGTAGCGTTGACTACCTGCTTTGTGCAAGTTTCCTGGTCTGCCACTGGAGGCTGAAACATGGTGTTCAGATGTTGGTTGAATGACTGAGTGATGTGAATTTTAATTAATAATAATAATAATAAAAATAGTTAACACCGATATAGGCTTTACCACATGCCAGACACTGTCCTAAGCACTTTACATGTCTTAAGTGTCATTTAATCCTTGTAATATATTTCCAAGGTATGTATCATTATTCTCTCCATTTTGCAGAAAAGGAACTGAAGGGGATTCCATGAGGGAACTCAGCCACCAGACCCTGCGTAGGAGACGAAGGATTCAGGATGCCATTGTATCATTCTCACCCAATTTATTTTAACAGCTTCTGGGTTTGAGTCCTGGCCTCACTCCTGCCCAGCTGTGTGACCTTAAGTAAAGGTCATATAACTTTCTGAGCCTCAGTTTCCTGATCTCTAAAATGAGAGGTTCACCTCACTTGTGATGCTAAACAGAGAAGAAGAAAAGCTAATCACTTAGCACAGTGCTTTGGCCCCAGGCACACTTGAACTCACTGGCAGTGTGACGAATATTTTTTCTCTGACTCCTGAAACAGGCTGTGTAGTACTGGCTCTCCCCTGCTGTCCTCTAAGTCCAGCTTCCTGAGGCTTTTGTCTGTTCCTGAGCCTACAGTTTCACAATGGCTTGTGAACAGTAACCCTCCTCCATCCATTCCCCAAATATTGAGGGCATGTGTACTACTTCCCAGGCACCAGAGCCCCTGGGGTTAGGCAGAGCCAGAGCTTCCTTGGTTCTTGGTACCCGGAGTCCTGGGCTCGGAAAGCTTCTGAAAGTTTGATGCTTCCCCCTCAAGGCTGCCTGGAGACCTTATCCTGCCGCGTGTCATCTTTGAGCTGGACCAGCCTCCACCCAGAAGTCCCCGGGCTCAACTGCACAGATTGGAAACCCAGTTGGTGTTGTTCTGCCTTTCTCATGGGAACTGTTTGGGGGAAAGCCAAAAAGGGGTTCTGGGTTCTTCACGGTTCAAAAGTTGGAAACTTGGCCTAGGATGGGGGTGGGCAAGGAGAAGAAGCAGGAGGTTTACCTGGCTTGGGCTGCAAAGGGAGAACAGCTGGGTGCTGCTATGCCTCAGGCCGAGCTTTTGCAAATCACATGCAAATCCTCTTGCCCAGGTGTTGTACCTGTGAATAAACTTGTGTGTCTGTGTCTGAGATCAGGGGAGCTTTTGGAAGAGTGGGCTGAAACTGCGCAGGGAGGAGATCCTCCGTGAGCTGAGGAGGTTTTAGAAGCTGCCTGAGACAGGGATGGGCACCTGGAGGGACATGTCCCTTCCCTTTGGTTTTTAAGGCCCTCAGAGTTTAGTTCTGAAGAGCGGGTGCCTGGGTGGAGAGGAGAGGGATTGTCTCTCCATGGGGCAAACAGAGCCTGTAGCAGTAAATGTGTATTGAGTGAATAAGTGAGCAACCGAATTCTCCTTGGGGTCTCTGGCTGCCATTCTTGCCATAGGTCTCAGGGCTCCCATCCCAAGGAAAAGGACCTTGCCTGCCTCCCTGTTGTCTTTCCCCCAGCCCATCTTCTTAGACCCCTGCTCTTAACCACTGGGTCTCCAGGAGTGCTCTCCTGACATAGAGGTCCAGGTCACATCTCTCTCCAGCCAAAGCCAGTTCTGGTTGTAGAGGTGGTCCTCTTATCTCCAAAGACCTGCCCCCCCATCCCTGGGGCCAAGCAACTCCAGTTTCAGGTACACCTAGTGCAGCCAGCCTTCCCCCCCTCCCACTGGCCCTCAACTGTGTGGCCAGTCAGCAGTGAGGGTGGCAGCCTCAGAGGAAAGGCGGGCCTGCCTGAGTCTGGGAGACTGGGTCCTAGGTGCCTGATGTTGATATGAGTGAAGGATGAAGGTTGGGGTGATAGGACCAAAACTTGGGAGGAGCTGGTTGCTTCCCTGAGCTCATGGTGCAAGGGAACATGAAGCTTCAAGTCAGCGAGGGTGAGGGTGTGTAACAGAGGAAAGCAGTGCCACGAACTCTAGGGACCCTTGATTATTTTCAGTTGCAGCTGGGAGCAGCATCCTGTTCAAACCGCACTGGAGGCCTGATGTTGGCTGTCTTCTTTGAGTGACTATCTTTTCTGTTGTTTTGGTGAACAGCACATTTATTTTTTGCTTGTTAGCCAGAGGTCGGTTTCTGTTGTTTGTGACTCAGAACCCCACCCCGTGCCCCCGACCCCACCCCCATTGTGGCGGCTGGAGGATGAGGTACGGTCCTGCGTGGGAAGTGCCGGATTCAAAGCAGCGATCAGACAAAGGCCATTGTCTTCCCCTTGCAGTCTCCGCTATGACTTGCCTTTTGCTGTCTCTTAGAATTTGGTCTCATTTAACGATGAGGCTTGTGGTCTCATCGGGTCTGAGGGGGAACAGCGCCTCCTGGTGGCCAGAGTGCAGATCCCAAGGGGAAGGGAACGTGATGGGGCTGGAGGCAAGGCAGTCTCAACGTCCTGGCCAGCAGTCCCAGGGCCTCACCTGTAGAGCAGGTGTCTGCTCTGAAAAAGTTGGCTTCTAGAAGCCTGGGCAGGACCCTGTCCAGGGCTCAACGAGGGCCAGAGCCAGAGCTGACCCTCACCAAGTGAGAGTGCCACAGGGCGGGTTCTGAGCAGGGCTGGCCAGGGTAGATGAGGACAGAGAACCCAGGGCAGCCAGAAGGGGAGAAGATAAGACCGCTTCTGGAAAGCATGGGTGGATTGGTCATCCCTTTACAGAGGGACAGAATCCAGCTGTTCCAGAAACCACCCCCAGTGGCTGTTGTCTGGCTCTGGGAGGGCTTTTCCTCATGGGATGCTGGTGGGGGACAGCCAGATCTGTCCTGGCTGCCAGAATTCCCCAGGGTCCCCCACCTTGGACTCTTCTCTGATTCCAAGGCCATTACCACACTGGTCCCAGGTGCCTGACTGGCCTGAGCATTGCTGATTCTCCTGGTATTCTTCCGAATAACAAGGCAAGGTCGAGAAGGAAGGCATGCTTTGTTGAGCACCTACTGTGTGCTGGGTGTTTGTTTGTACATTGGATTTCATTTGATCACTGTCCATCAAGGAAAACAGTAGCATCTAGATCTTATCTGTATGGCCAGGGAGGCCCACAGAAGGTGACTTGCAGAACCACCTCGAAGCCTGGGCTCTCTCTCCTGCCCCATCAGGTTGGTCTCAGACGGCAGTTTCAGAGTCCCCAGGCCATAGGTTTGCTTGGCAGTGAAGGGGCAGTGAGCTGTGGGGAGGATGTTTACATCCCGCCTGCCAGTCCTCCCTCGAGGTATAGAGGAGCTGCTGGTGCAGGGCAGGAGGGTCTGGTTGGAATGGCCCTGGGCCTCAAGGTGGGGGCACTGGTGGAGGCAGAGCTGGAAGGGAGGGGCATGAGGGGGCAGGCTGGGATCAAACTTCTGGCTTCAGAGTCCACCCTGTACCTTCTCAGCAGGTCTGACTTGGGCCCAGACGTCATGCATTGGGGCAAGGTAGTCTGCACGAGCTGCAGGAGCCACCAGCAAGGCTGAGGTCAAGTCCAACTCTGCGAATGACTAGCCATGACATCCTGGGTGGGTGACCTCCCGCTCTGCACCCCATCCCCATCTGCCCAGCAGACACGAGTGCACTGCCCTTACAGTGTTGTGAGGACTAAGTGGGGCAAAGTACCAGGAGGGACCTGGCAGAGAGCAAGTGCTCAGGGGACTCTGGCTGATTCTCAAGCAGAATTAAGGGGGCAGTTAGCCTCCAGATATCTTCAAGATTCCAGGGCTAAATTCCTGACTACAAGACCCCTGAGAAGGGCTTCCCTGGTGGCGCAGTGGTTAAGAATCCGCCTGCCAATGCAGGGGACACGGGTTCGAGCCCTGGTCCGGGAGGATCCCACATGGCGCGGAGCGGCTAGGCCCCCGTGCGCCACAACTACTGAGCTTGCGCGCCACAACTGCTGAAGCCTGTGCACCTGGAGCCCGTGCTCCACTGCAAGAGAAGCCACTGCAACGAGAAGCCCGAGCACCACAACGAAGAGTAGCCCCAGCTCGCTGCAACTAGAGAAAGCCCGCGTGCAGGAACGAAGACCCAACGCAGCCAAAAAAAAACACAAAAAGACCCCTGAGAAGAGGTAGGTGAATGTGTAGGTCCTTGTAGCACTGGCCACGCCCATCTCTGGGCTGATCAGTGCACCTGAGGCCCTTGTTTGCTTACCTGAGCAGTGTGAGTCCTAGGAGATCAGGGGTGGGTCTACATTGTCAGTGTTCCTGGTGCCCCAGAACAGAAAAGATGATGGGACACCCTTGGGCGAGTTCCCTGTCTCTGGAAGTAAGAGAATGGAAGTGAACGCCTATCAGGAAGCTGGACAGGGAATTTCTACTTTAGGTGTGTCTCTGAAGACCAGGCCAGGGAATGATGGGGAAGGGGTTGGGAGGAGAGTCCTCTGGCCATTCTTAGTGGCTTCTCCACAATTTCTGGGAAGGAAGGACTTGAGAGTTGTCTTGAAGCTGCATTTGCAAAATAAACTCACTTTTCCTTAGATTGTCTGTTTATTTGGCATGGGGTTCCCGGGGCTGCAGGTGATGGGTCAGTGGCTTCGGGAAGCCTGTGCTTCTCTGAGTGGTCACGAGGGGGCAGCCCAGACTGCATTATCGCTGCTCCAGCTCCAAGCAGGAGGAAGGAGGATGGGGGCAGATCCCGATCTGAGATCTGGGGGCAGGAAGAGGGGCACAGAATTGAACAGCTGCAGGGGCGGGGCACTCTAGGGACAGATTCCCCCTCCTCTGGGGCAAGGAGAATGTAAGCATATGGCTGCTGAGAGGAGGGAGGAGGGGGCCTAGAGCACAGGAGGAGAGGAGCCCCGAGGGCAGTGCTGACCCCAGGTGGGAGGCATGGCGGGTGGCGAGCTGTGGGCTATAGCCCTTCCTGGAGTACCTCTCATCATCCCCTGGGAGGGCAGACTGTGGTGCAGGCTTTCCCGTATCCTGGGCTTGCACATCTCTCCAGGGAAACAGACCTTGCAGGGAAAGGAGGCTAAAGGGGGGCTCTGGTGTGGGAGGGAGCAGACCTGTGTGTAATGAGTATGCTCATTTCAGAGCTCCTGGCCTCCTTCCAGGTCAGCTGCTCCCCTGGGCTCTGCATGGGCTTAGCACAGGCACAGCTGTGGGTAAGCAAAGGACTTCCACCTGCCCTCAGAGTGGGGCCTGGGGCCCTCTCTGGGTGAGAAGATAGGGTGAGGGAGTAGCCTAGGGAGAAGGCAGCCCCTCGTCACACTCAGTCATCATCCGGTGCATCCCTGGGGGTGCAGGGCAGAGAAGGCCAGGACTCCCTCGGGCTGCAAGTTGGGGGTACCGGGCAGGGGCCAGAGAGTTCAGCTACATCCCAGGATGGCAAAGAGGATATCTTGCCCGTTCCCATCTACTGCCTGCCTGCCCAGCTGTGTGGGAGCCCGGCAGGAGGAGGACAGGATCTTGCAGTCCTGAGGAGGGTGGCTTCTGGGAGGGGGCCCGCCTGGGAAGAATGAAGGCTAGGGTTTTAGCCTTGCCTACATCAGCTTGCTAGGTTCCTATCTAGATCTCAGTTTCCCCATCTATGCCATGAGGCTCACTTATTCATTTATTCATTTCATGTTTATCTAGTGTTGAGCTAAAGGCAGGGGCTTTGCCATCCCACACTCCTGGGTCTGAGTCTTTGCCACTTACTTGCTGGACAACTTATGTGATGATCTAGGCCTCAGTTTCCTCATCTGTAAAAAGGGGTGAATAATAGTGTGTGCCCCATAGGATTGTTGATTAAATTATTATTACACGACGAGGAAAATGGGAACTGGATGCTGTTCTTGGGAAACGCTCAGTGTAAACACACTGAGAATACTCACACATAAGCTTGCAGATACACAAGGACACACATACTTGCGTGCCCTGAGGTTTGTACACAAAAGAAGCAGCATTCTAAAAGAGGCACCTTTCGAGCCTTCCCTGGTGGTCCAGTGGCTAAGACTCCATGCTCCCAATGCAGGGGGCCCGGGTTCGATCCCTGGTCAGGGAACTAGATCCCACATGCTGCAACTAAGAGTTTGCATGCTGCAGCTAAAGATCCTGCATGCCGCAACTAAAAAAGATCCCATGTGCTGCAACTAAGACCCAGCATAGCCAAATAAATAAATAAATATTAAAAAAAAATTTTTTTTTAAAGAGGCACATTTCAAAGTCTGGGGCAAAGTAGAGGGCATATCTGACTTCAGGCCTGAGATGACCATGGTAGGTTAGCAGCTCAGCTGTCTGGGGTTGGTGGTTGGTGCTCAATGGTGTGTGTGTGTACACACTTGCACATGCACGAAGCCTCTGATTTCCCCCTCCCTCAGGCCCTGAGATGGTGGAAAGAGCCAGGGGAATGGCCAACTTGTCCCCTCTTTACCTCTGCTCCTGGTCTCTGTGATCCTGCAGAAAAGTCCCCGACTAGGAACTGAGAATAGCTCTGAGTTCATGGACTCAAAAGATACAGGTGTTGGTCCTGCCTCGTCAACTTTCCTGGGGAAGCCGTCTTCCCTGTCTGAGGCTCTGTCTCTCCATCTCTTAAATGGAGTTATTTCACTTGTGAGGCTGTGCTTCCCTGAGAAGGGTGATGATTTGCCCTGGGCACACAGTAAGCCCCTTCCTGCCTCAGAACCTTTGCGCACATTGCTCCCTCTGCCCAGAACTCTTTTTTCCTCTTCCCTTCCTATTTAATTCTTCCTCCTGGGAGAAGCCTGCCTTGATCCAACCATCTAAAGCCATCATCCTTGTTTGTCTCTTTATTACACTTTTGCTTCTTCTTCAGGAATCTCATTACAATTTGTAATTGGGTATTTACTTTTATGTTTACTTTTTTTAGTCTGTTTCTTCACTAGACTTTAAGCTCTATGGGAGCAGAAATAACCATATGCTGATCTTGTTCACAGCTATATCTCCACCAGCCAGCACAGAACCTAGTACATAGTAGATATTCAATCAATATGATGTAAATTCCTTTTTTTTTTTTTTTTGCGATACGCGGGCCTCTCACTGTTGTGGCCTCTCCCGTTGCGGAGCACAGGCTCCGGATGTGCAGTCTCAGCGGCCATGGCTTACGGGCCCAGCCGCTCCGTGGCATGTGGGATCTTCCCGGACCGGGGCACGAACCCGTGTCCCTTGCATCGGCAGGCGGACTCTCAACCACTGCACCACCAGGGAAGCCCGTAAATTCCTTTTTTGGCATAGGAAATCTATACACATGATACAAAATTCAAAAGTTACAAAAGGATAAAATCTCTCTCAAACGTGTCCTCTGGACATCCATTACTTTCTTTAGAGAAGAGACTTACTTTTTCTTATACATCCTTGCAGGATCTTCTCTGCATGTATTAGTATAGTGTGTTTAAAAACATAAATGGTAACAAAACTAGATATTTTGTTCTGGAGAATCTTCCATATCATACATATTATTTTGTATGGATCTATCATAATTTACTTAGTCATTTTCAGATTATTGGAAATAATGGAATGCCGCAGCAAAGATCCTTGAACATATTATTGTCATTTGTGTAAGCTTAACTGAAAGATCAATTTCTAGAAGTGGAATTGCTGGGTCAAAGAGTATGTACTTTGAAAATTTTGATGAATACTGTCAGATTCATTTTTTAGAGGTTTACTTTTTAACTTAAATGCACCTTCACCAAAATGAATATGAGTGCCTGTTTTCAACACCCTTTCCAGCACAGTGTGTTAGCAGACATTACATCTTTGCCGATCTGATTGGTGAAAAATTGTATATCGTTTATATTTCTTTTATTATAAGCGAGGTCAAGCATCTCTCTCTTTTGTTTTGTTTTTTATTAAGGTATAGTTGATGTACAATATTGTATAAGTACCTCTTTATAGTTTAAAATTTATTTGTATTTTCCTCTTCTGTTAATCATGTTTTTTGTCCATTTTTTATTGGATTGCTGTTTTTTGGTTGGACCTCTTTGCATATTAAGGACATTATTCTTTTATCTGTGTATCACGCAGCATTCCAGCAGGAAACAGATGGAATTCTCAATTCAGGTTAATTTGGGGAAGGGTTAATAAGGGATTATTTACAAGGCTATATAGGCAGGGAGTAGTGGGGGCTCTCGGGGTAGTTCAGTTGCCTGAAGGATGCCACTAGAGGGAGCTGTTACTAGACCCCCAGGGAAAGAGCTGCACGCGGAGGGATGCCTGAGAGGTCACCTTTCCCATCTCCCATTAGAGATTCGGTTCCAGGAAACCAAATAGAAACCAGGGGGCAAGGGTGCCTGTGGCTGAGGCCCCTGCAGGCCAGCTTCACAAGACAGAGAGCAGGGTAGACAAGGGTAGAGAGGGGATCTGGAGGGGCAAAATGGAAGAGATCAGCACACATTTGTTGTATGTCTTTTGACTTTACGATTCTTTTAAATGTAGAAATGATTTACTTTTATGTAGTAGGATCGATCTTTTCAATTATTTTCAACATGATTTATTCAGTAACGTATCTTTGCCCCATTGATTTGAAATGTTACCTTTTAGTAAAAACTTATATGAATGAATGAATGAATCAGTAGCATTTCTGGGCACAAAAACTCACTGCTCTATCATTTGTTACACAGCACCAGACCCCATTGTTACCCGTGGGCCCTGCCTGGGGCTCATGTCCAAAGCCCTGCCATACCCCTAGTATCCTCTGAACTGCCAAAGTGGACATGGTGTGGGTCCATAAGAAGATGGAGGGCTTCCCTGGTGGAGCAGTGGTTAAGAATCCGCCTGCTAATGCAGGGGACACGGGTTCGAGCTCCGGTCTGGGAAGATCCCACACGCCGCGGAGCAGCAGAGCCCGTGAGCCACAACTACTGAGCCTGCGCTCTAGAGCCCGTGAGCCACAACTACTGAAGCCCGCGCGCCCACAGCCTGTGCTCTGCAACAAGAGAAGCCACCGCGACGAGAAGCCCGCGCACGACATCGAAGAGTAGCTCCCACTCGCCGCAACTAGAGAAAGCCTGCGTGCAGCAATGAAGACCCAACGCAGCCATAAAAAAAAAAAAGATAAATAAAAGTTAAAAAAAAAGGAAGGTGGCGTTCCTGTGGGGTGGCCCAGCCAAGAGTACCAGTGGGCTGGTGGGGAGTGGGGTGGGGGTGGGCATTCATGTCAAGGCTAGTCCTGGGGGGTGGATAAGCCCGCAGATGTGGGGCACCCTCTCTCTGTGCGTGCGTGCACATGGGCAAGCATGAGCCTGGCGTGGTCAGGTGTATACCTGTGCGTGAGCCTGCCAGGTGTGCGTTCAGGTGGGTCAGCATGCCAGCCAGGTATGTGCGTGCTTGCAGCCAGGCGTGTGTTTGCAGGTGTGCCTGCTGTCTCCTGTGCCCTCAGGGCCACGGGAGCTGCTTGCTCGCGTGCCTGAGAGTCCTTCTTGCCGTGGGAATTGAGGAATCTCTCAGGCCCCAGGTTAGCACGTCCTCCAAGGTGGGGGTGGAGGTGGGGACGCGGCCGGTGGGGTAACCAGTCAGGTTTGTGGAGCGTGTTTCTGCTCCTCCCTCTCGCTGACGATGGTCACACCTGAGAGCCTGGAGACCTGGACCTGGTGACGCCATCTGCCTGGACAGGGCGAGCTGAGACCCTGCCCAGAGCTTTGGGGGGTCGTGGTGTTGAAAAGGAGTAGCGGAGAGAGATGCAGATCAGACAGAGCTGTGCGCTGGGCAGTCAGGCCAGGAGGGCCCAGCTACGGGGATGGTCCCACCCAGTCCACTCCCCACACAGGCTGCCACGTGGGGAAACTGAGGCCCAGACAGGGTGCATCTTGTCCAGAGCCTCTGCCCAGCAGCCCACCAGGGGTGAACCCTCCGAGACATCCTGCTGGGTGTGGACAGGCACAGTGGAAGAGCCCCCTCCCCCCACATCAGAGGGCTCCCCGTCTGAGGGTGGAGGCGCTGGACCCACCTGGAGTGAGGGTGATTGTGCATGAGAGGAAGTTGGGGGTGTAGGTGAAGATGCTGCTACATAAGTGAAACCCTGAGTACCGGAAGGACTTCTGGGGGGAGAACATCCTTGGTCCCCCAGCAGTGTGCCCTGTGCTCTCTGAGGGGATTTCTGGGGCTCTGACCTCATCCCTATCTGCAGTGTAGGAGTTTTGGCTGAGCCCTGAGATGGATCCTTCCCTCTCTCTCATCTCTCCTGGCTCAGCCCCTGGGCCCTGACCATCCCTGGACTGGCTTCTTGCACTGTTATTTACTCAGTTGGTCAACACTCATCAATTGGGACTGCTCTAGCCAGGCCACTCTGGGGCCACAGAGATGAATGAGAACAGGGCCCTGGACTCTTGCAGGAGGGGTCAGGGATGCCTCTGAAAGGAGGTGGGGGAGGCCAGTCTAGGTTCAAGGACAGAATGTACCAAGAATGAGAGTCCTAGAGTGCACAGGCCCTCCCCTTGAGCAGCGTGGGGGGTCTCCAGTCTTCCCTGGGGCAGTCATCAGGGGGGTGGTGGCCTGTCCCACAGGGAGGTGAGTTTCCTTCCGGCAGCTCCTTCTCACGCAATGGGCCGGAAGGGGTTGGGGGCCCATTGTTCCCTGTCACGCCAGCACCCCCAGCCCTCCCCAGCTGCTGGGTGGGGGGAGCAGTGGAAGGAAGTAGGCTGAGCCCAGGCCCTGGCAAGACCCCAGTGAGAGGGTGTGGGGTCCTGGGAATGCTGGCTCACACACGGACCTGGTATATGCACAGCTGCACATGCCATGCCCATGTCCCGGGTTCAGTCCTGCCCCCAGACCACCTTTCCCAGCATTCCTGGTGTGCATGCATCTGTGTGTGTGTGTGTGGTGTGTGTGTGTGTGTGTGTGTGTGTAGCATTGATTTAATACCTGACACTTTACACACTCCATCTCATTAGGCCCTCCCCAACCCTGTGGGGTAGGATTATCATCCCCAGTTGCAAGCTGAGAAAATCTAGACTCAGGGAGGTTATGCAACTGGCCCAGCATTAGTGGGCGAGCTGGGATTTAGACCTCTCTTTGTGAGCCAGCCTCCTACCTTATCCCCTTTCCCTTTCCCAGGCCCTGCTGGGGATTAGACTCTTATCATTAATTACTGACCCAGGATAGCATAGAGGGTGCACAGGTGAGGGGGTGGTTTGGGGAAGCATATCAAGTATCACCATGTCGTCCTTCTAATACTAGAAACATCTGCTGGCATGCAGGGCTGGCAGGGAGAGCGCAGGTGGCCTCAGTGGAGACCAGAGGCTGCCTCCCTCATCAGTGCAGGTTGAGGGCTGTTGGGTAGGCTCCCTATCCAAAAATGCCCCCTCCCCTGCACAACCTGAGAGCTGCTGCTACAGTTGCACAACCTTGAATCACGGCCCCAATTCCAGGGGCATCCTGCGAACCTGGTGTTATGTCCTGGTACAGGGGTAGCCAGAGTGTGGGATCTTGGGGGGCAAATTTTGAGAGAGGGGATCATTAAGGGATGGGGAACTTGGCTCAGGGTGTGATGACCTCTGGTGGCAGCCCCCTCTCAGGGACAGGAGCCAATGACAGGGATAAGGTGGAGGGCTGACTCATGGATTGCGTCTTTGAACCATATAAACTTTGGACTAAGAAAATCCAGCCTCTGGTTTCCCCCACCCAGATGGTGCACTCACCACCCTTCTTTCAGAAGTCTGCTCCCTCCTCAGAGTCCTTTGTCACTTGGAAAATCCTTCCTTGGGGAGCAAGTTGCCTTTGGACTAAGACTTATCTGGGCAGATCTGGGGGGTGTCCCCAGTGACTGGGTTCATTTGCATAGGGACCAAGGGGATCCTGGGAGGAGGTCACCTTCACCCTGAGGAAAAAAGGAGCCAAGCAGGACCACCTACCCCAGTGTCACAGTCCCTATCAGAAAAAGGATGAGCTGGGCCAAAATAAGAATAGTGATTTTTTTTCGGTAATTTGTCAAGAAACCTAACCTTTTGGAGTCTCAGGGAGGACTGGGAATGAGGGCAAGATTGCTTTGTACTGAAGATATGGGGAGGGGTGGGCAGGGCAGGAGAAAATAACAAATGGAGTCTTTTGTGTGGCTCTGTAAGCTCTCTCCTGTGCCACTGTCTTTCCTGGGCCTGGTGTGCAGGGTCCACCTGCCAAGGTGGCATGTGTGCTGTGACTACTTGGACCAGACACAGATGTTGCTCCAAGGGGACTCAACACTGACTGACACATGGCCTGGTTCAATCAAACTCCTTTCTCAAGAACCTGAACTGAGTTAAGTAAAGCAAAGAGCTGGTTAGTGGTGGGGTGGATGCTTGAGATAAAAGGAGTTGAGAGACTGAACCGAACAAGCTGGGAGACTTAGGGAAATCACTTAATTTTCCCTGTGAGGCTGACATGGGATTCTCAGCCCAGGGCTTTTCCCACCATTTCATGGGATTCCCAACCCAGGGCTTTTCCCATCATTTCATCTTAACCAAATTACCCCTTCCCAGTGCACTGCACCCCACAGTTTGCCAGATTCTCACGGGATTTCGCCCACAGCCTTACGTGAGGCTGGAAGACCAGGGGTCATTGCCAGTGGCCTGATCTTCAGGTTTATGGTGCTGGAGAAGACCTCAGAGGTGGCTGAAGATGGGGGATCTGAGGCCCAGAGAGAGGAAGGGACTTGTCCAAGGTCACCCACAGGTAAAACCTGAGCTTAGGAGTCCTAATCCTCCAGCCCAGGGTTCTTTCCAACTCCGCACATGGTTCAATGGTCGTGTTGCCTTTCTGAGCTGCCCTGTTCTATCCGAACAGTCCTGGCTATGTGGGTGAGGCAGGAGAAGAGACGCTGCACAGGGTATAAGAGACACAGCCCTGAGTCCCTCCCCAACCACTTCCCAGCTCAGGCTTCTGAGCCTTGTGTTCCTTATCTCAAAAGGGGCTATAGTGGTGTCTACCTCCTGAGGTTGTCGTGAGAACAGCCTGGGATGGTGTGTGTCCAGGACATACCCAGGGAGGGGCAGGACAGAACCGTTGCAGTCTACCTCCAGCCTGCTGTGGGGGGCAAAGTCTCCATGTCCAGTTTCTCCTCCTTTGGCTCTGACCAGAGGGGAGCCCTAAGCCAGCCCAAGTGAGTTAAAGATTGGCCAGGTGTGCGTGAGAAGGCTCAGGCCAGTTCCTGACCACAGGGAGCCAGACAGGGCAGTGACCCTGAGTGACCACTGGGCCTGAAATTCCCCAGGGAGCTGGGCCTCGGCTGAGTCTTGGATTGACGAAGTATGGCAGTGTCTGTTTGTTGCTTGTTGGGGGTCTTTACGTGTGCCACTAGGGTGCTTCGATGGAATTTTCCACTAGTTAGGGGCTCTGAAGGATAGGACCATGTCCCCGACAGACTGGAGCTCCCAGAACAAGGGTTTGTCTCCTTCCTCAGACAGGGCCATGTTTCCTGAGATTCCGGGGGATGAGCTGCATCCCCCTCATCAGACTGGGACTTTTAGAGCAGGTTCATTTCCCCCTCAGACTGGAGCCCCCAGGTAGGCCTGTGTCTCCCTGCTCCGCTTGTGACGTGCAGGACAGGGTCACGTCCTGCTCACCCTCAGGTTCCCAGGACAGGACTATCTTCCCCTCAGACTGGAGTTCCCTAGGGCAGAGCTGAGCCTCCTTTGTCTGACAGGTGAGCTGAGTTTCCTCAAGGGGTTCCTTGAGGAGTTTGCTTTGGGTTTGAGGACAGACAAGTGGAGCTCAGGTGAGGTGCTTCCTCCCTCCAGGACTTTAGCACAGAATCCGGCTGATTTTATTCTTAAATTTTTTATTTTCTTCAAAGTCACAGACAGCCGTGATTATTTCCAGAATGTTGAGGCAATTCTGCCACTGGATAAACATTTGAAAATGAGGTCTGGCTCATTTTCATCTCATTTCAGAAAATCATAATTTGTAGGACAGATAAGGCCGAGTCTTGATTAGTAATAGAGAAGGCAAAAACAAACTGACGGGGCTTCCCTGGTGGCACAGTGGTTAAGAATCCGCCTGCCAATGCAGGGGACACGGGTTCGAGCCCTTGCCCCAGAAAATCCCACATGCCACAGGGCAACTAAGCCCATGCATCGCAACTACTGAGCCTGCGCTCTAGAGCCCGCGAGCCACAACTACTGAGCCCGCGTGCCACAACTACTGAGCCCCCATGCCACAACTACTGAAGCCCGCGTGCCTAGAGCCCATACTCTGCAACACCACAATGTCACCACAATGAGAAGCCCGCACATGACAACAAAGAGTAGCCCCGGCTCGCCGCAACTAAAAAAAGCCTGCGTGCAGCAATGAAGACCCAATGCAGCCAAAAATAAAAAAAGAAACAAATAATAAAGTTCCCTTTAAAAAAACAAAAACGGGGCTTCCCTAGTGACGCAGTGGTTGAGAGACCGCCTGCCGATGCAGGGGATACGGGTTCGTGCCCAGGTCCGGGAGGATCCCACATGCCGCGGAGCGGCTGGGCCCGTGAGCCATGGCCGCTGAGCCTGCACGTCCGGAGCCTGTGCTCCGCAACGGGAGAGGCCACAACAGTGAGAGGCCCGCGTATCGGGGAAAAAAAAAAAAAAAAAAAAAGGCAATAGGAAAATAGGGTTCACTTTGCAGAGATCCGCTCTACTGCCCATGTGGCTGGATGAGGCTATTCCAGAAAACAGGGCATCAGGATAGATGTGCAGGCACAGCCATTCTTTCTGTGTCATTCTCTTCTATCTCCTTCTAGGACCCTCCCTGAGAATTCCTCCATCATTTTCCTTCCTTTATCCCCAACACCCAGGGTGGGTACTTTGGAGTCACACTATACCCAGGTGATCCCTCCAGGCATAAAGGTATGTCCTTGGAAAGAGCCTTGGGCTGGAGGGACAATAAGGAAGCAGTGGTCAGTTCAGGTGTGTGTGGGAAGGGACAAAGCCCAAATCTCAGCGTCCTCAAGCTCTGTTTCTCTGTATCCATTTTTTTCAGTGGTGAAGGGCCTTGCTCATGCATATAAAACATAATGAACAGGTCTTTCATTTTGCGAAGACCAAAGCAAACTTATTATGCACTTAGAATCGAGGGCTCTTATGAGATAAACTAATTCAACTCTTTGCCTCCATTTTTCAGGTGGAAACACTAGAGGTGAAATTAGGGAGCTTCGGAGCAGAAAAGGGGCCTCTGGCACTATGGAAGTGAGCACAGTGACTGCTCCAACCCCCAGGGCTATGTGAAGAGAGGGTAAGGCCTGGGCCTTTTTTCCCTAATGTTTTGCCAATATTTTATTGGATTACTTGCCTTTTGTGTTTTTGATTGATAGACTTTAGTTTTGGAGCAGTTGTAGGTTATAGAAAAATGAGCAGAAGGTACCGAGAGTGGGCATGTACCTGCTCTCCCTGCTCCCAGTTTTCCCTGTTATTAACATCTTGCATTAGTAGGTAATTATTTTACAATTGATGAACCAGTATTGATACACTTTTATTAACTAGAGTCCATAGTTTACATTAGGGTTCACTCTTCGTGTTGTACATTCTTTTTTTCTTTTTTTTTTTGCGGTACGTGGGCCTCTCACTGTTGCGGCCTCTCCCATTGCGGAGCACAGGCTCCGGACGCGCAGGCTCAGCGGCCATGGCTCACGGGCCCAGCCGCTCCGCGCCATGTGGGATCTTCCCAGACCGGTGCACGAACCCACGTCCCCTGCATCGGCAGGTGGACTCTCAACCACTGCGCCACCCGGGAAGCCCATGTTGTACATTCCTTGGGTTTTGACAAATGTATAATGCCGTGTACCCACCATTACAGTATTATACAGAATCGTTTCACTGCCCTAAAAACTCTCTGTGCTCCACCTGTTCATCTCCCCCTCCTCCCACCCACCCCCTCACCCCTGAAATCCTGGCAACCACTGATGGTCTCCATAGTTTTGCCTTTTCCAGGATGTCATATAGTTGGATTCATAAAATAGGTAACCTTTTCAGATTGGCTTCTTTCACTTAGCAATATGCATTTAAAGTTCCTCCATGTCTTTTTGTGGTTTTGACGCTTGTTTCTTTTTATTGTACACAATGTTTTATTGTGTTACTTGCCTTTAAAAATTGTGGTAAGGTTGGAAGGACCTAGAGTCTGTCATACAGAGTGAAGTAAGTCAGAAAGAGAAAGACATATACCGTATGCTAACACATATATATGGAATCTAAGAAAAAAAAATGTCATGAAGAACCTAGGGGTAAGACGGGAATAAAGACACAGACCTACTAGAGAATGGACTTGAGGATATGGGGAGGAGGAAGGGTAAGCTGGGACAAAGTGAGAGAGTGGCATGGACATATATACACTACCAAACGTAAAATAGATAGCTAGGGGGAAGCAGCCGCATAGCACAGGGAGATCAGCTCGGTGCTTTGTGACCACCTAGAGGGGTGGGATAGGGAGGGTGGGAGGGAGGGAGACGCAAGAGGGAATAGATATGG
Organism: Monodon monoceros; assembly: GCF_005190385.1. Lineage (NCBI taxonomy): Eukaryota > Metazoa > Chordata > Mammalia > Artiodactyla > Monodontidae > Monodon > Monodon monoceros. Next base: position 76,509,451 of record NW_021703778.1, on the reverse strand, counting down.
GAACATATGTATATGTATAACTGATTCACTTTGTTATAAAGCAGAAACTAACACGCCATTGTAAAGCAATTATACTCCAATAAAGATGTACAAAAAAAAAAAATTGTAGTAAGGAACTTCCCTGGCAGTCCAGTGGTTAAGACTCCATGCTGCCAATGAAGGGGACGCAGGTTCGATTCCTGGTCAGGGAAATAAGATCCCATATGCTGTGTGGTGGGGCCAAAAGATAAAAAAAAAAATTTGTGGTAAAATATACATAAAATTTACCATTTTAACCACTTTTAAGTGTATAATTCAGTGGCATGAAGTATATTCACAATGCTGTACCACTATCACTACTATTCATTTCTAGAACTTTTTCATTGTCCCAAACAGAAACCCTGCACTCATTAAACGATAACTCTCTATTCTTCCCTCCCCACCCCACCAGCCCTGGTAACCTCTATAATACTTCCTTTCTCTGTAAATTTGCCTAATCTAGATACCTCATGTAAGTGGAATCATATAATATTTGTCCCTTTGTACCTGTCTTATTTCACTTGGTATAATGTTTTCAAAGTTTACCCATGTTGTAGAATGCATCAGAATGCCATTCCTTTTTATGGCTGAATAATATTCCGTTGTATGTCTAGGCTACATTTTATTTATCCATATATCTGTTGCTGGACACTTGTTTCCACCTTTTGATTATTGAGAATAATGCTGCTATGAGCATTCCTGTGCCAGTTTTTGTTTGAACACCTGTTTTCAATTCTTTTGGGTAGACACCTAGGAGTGAACTTGTTGGGTTATATATATATAATTATATAATATATATATATATAATTTATATATATATAATTATATATATAATATATATATAATATATATATATATAATATATATATATAATTATATATATATATAATTATATGCTTAACTTTTTTTTGTGTGTGTGGTATGCGGGCCTCTCACTGTTGTAGCCTCTCCTGTTGCGGAGCACAGGCTCCGGACGCGCAGGCTCAGCGGCCATGGCTCACGGGCCCAGCAGCTCTGCGGCATGTGGGATCTTCCCGGACCGGGGCACAAACCCGTGTCCCCTGCATCGGCAGGCGGACGCTCAACCACTGCGCCACCAGGCAAGCCCCTATATGCTTAACTTTTTGAGGAACTACCAAAGCATTTTCCACAGGGACTGTACCATTTTATATTCCCACTTGTAATGCACAAGGGTCACAATTTTTCCATGTCCTCACCAACACATTAATGTCCATTTTTTAAATTGAGATATAATTGACGTATAACATTATATTAGTGTCAGGTGTAAAACATAATAATTCAATACTTGTATATATTGCAAAATGATCACCACAATAAATCTAGTTAACATCAGCCACCATGCATAGTTACAATTTTTTTCTTGTGATGAGAACTTTTAAGATTTACTCTCTTAGCAAGTTTCAAATATTCAGTATAATATTGTTAACACTAGTCACCATGCTGTATATTACATTCCCATTACTTATTTATTTTATATCTGGAAGTTTGTACTTTTAAACACCCTTGACCCATTTTGCACCCCCTGCCCTCACCCAAACCTCTGGCAACCACCAATTTGTTCTCTATACCTGTGAGCTTGGTCTTTTTGTTTGTTTGGGGGTGTTGGGGGTTTTTGTTTGCTTGTTTTTGGATTTCACATATAAGTGAGTTGATATGGTATTTGGCTTTCTCCGCCTGACTTATTTCACTTAGCAGAATGCCCTCAAGATTCATTCATGTTGTTGCAAATTGCAAGACTTCCTTTTTTATGGCTGAATTATAAATATATATAATCATAATATATATATCCCATATTTTCTTTATTCATTCATCCGTTGATGGACCGTTGGATGGATGGATAATAGCCATTCTGACAGATGTGAGGTGGTATCTCATTGTGGCTTTGATTTGTATTTCCCTGATGATTGGTGGTATTGAGCACCTTTCATTTATCTGTTGGCTATCTGTATGTCTTCTTTGGAAAAATGTCTATTCAGTTCCTCTGCCCATTTTTAAATTGGACTGTTTGGGGGTTTTGTTACTGCATTGGGTGAGTTTTTATATATTTTGGATATTAACCAAAATATCAGATATAGGATTTGCAAATATTTCCTTCTATTCTGTCAGTTGCCTTTTTATTTTGTTGATGGTTTCCTTTACTATGCAAAAGGTTTTTAGTTTGATGTAGCCCTATTTGTTTATCTTTGCTTTTGCTGCCTTTGCCTTTGGTATCAAACCCAAAATATCATTACCAAGATCGATGTCAAGAAGCTTACCACTTGTGTTTCCTTTTAGGAGTTTTATGGTTTCAGGCCTTATGGACAAATCTTTGATCCATTTTGAATTAATTTTTGTGTATTGTGTGAGATAGTGGTCCAGTTTCATTCGTTTGCATGTGGCTGTCCAGTGTTCCCAACACCAGTTGTTGAAGAGGCTATCCTTTCCCCATTGGATATTTGTGGCTCCTTTGTAATAAATTGATTGACCATATATGCATGGATTTATTTCTGGGCTCTCTATTCTGTTCCATTGATCCATGTGTCTGTTTTTATGCCAATACCATACTCTTTTGATTACTATAGCTTTGTAATACAGTTTGAAATCAGGGATCATGATGCCTCCAGCTGTATTCTTCCTTTTCAAGATCGCTTTGGTCATTCGGGATGTTTTTTATGCTTCCATGCAAATTTTAGGATTGTTTGTTCTATAGCTGTGAAAAATGCCATTGAAATTTTGATAGGGATTGTCTTGAATCTGTAGATTGCTTTGGACAGTATGGACATTTTACAATATCAATTCTTCCAATCCATGAGCACAGAATATCTTTCCATTTATTTGTCTTCTTCAATTTCTTTCACCAGTGTCATATAGTTTTCAGTGTACGGGTCTTTTACCTCCTTAGTTAAATTTATTTGTAGATATTTTATTCTTTTTGAAGCAATGAGAGATTGTTTTCTTAATTTCTCTTTCCAATAGTTTGTTATCAGTGTATAGAAATGTAACAGATATTTATATATTGATTTTGTATCCTGAAATTTTACTGAATTTGTTTATAATTTCTAACAAATTTTTTTTTTTTTTTGCAGCACGCGGGCCTCTCACTGTTGTGGCCTCTCCCGTTGCGGAGCATAGGCTCTGGATGCGCAGGCCCAGCGACCATGGCTCATGGGCCCAGCTGCTCCGCGGCATGTGGGATCTTCCCGGACTGGGGCATGAACCCGTGTCCCCTGCATCGGCAGGCGGACTCTCAACGACTGTGTCACCAGGGAAGCCCTCTAACAAATTTTTTAGTGGAGTCTAGAGTTTTCTATATATATCATGTCATCTGCAAGTAGGACAGTTTTACTTCTTCCTTTCCAATTTGAATGCTTTTTTATTTCTTTTTCTTGCCTAAATGATCTAGCTAGGGCTTCCAATACTATGTTGAATAAAAGTGGTGATAGTGGGCATCCTTGTCTTGTTCCTGATCTTAGAAGAAAGCTTTTAGCTTTCACCACTGAGTATGATGTTAACTGTGAGCTTATCATATATGGCCTTTATTATGTTAAGGTACATCCCCTCTATATCCACTTTGTTGGGAGGGTTTTTGTTTTTATCATAAATGGATGTTGAATTTTGTCAAATGCTTTTTCTGCATCTATTGAGGTGATCATATGATCACAGTCTAGCAGGTTTTTTTGTTTGTTTGTTTTTCGTTTTTGGCTACACCACGTGGTTTGCGGGATCTTAGTTCCCCAGCCAGGGATAGAACGTGGGCCCCCTGCAGTGGAAGCGTGGAGTCCTAACCACTGGACCGCCAGGGCATTCCCAAATAGCTCTCTAGTTTTTAATTTTCATTTATTTATTTATTTATCGTTGCGGTTCGCGGACTTCTCACTGCGGTAGCTTCTCTTGTTGCGGAGAACCGGCTCTAGGCGCACGGGCTTCAGTAGTTGTGGCGCTCGGGCTTAGTTGCTCCGCGGCATGTGGGATCTTCTTGGACCAGGGCTCGAGCCCGTGTCTCCTGCATTGGCAGGCAGATTCTTAACCTCTGCGTCACCAGGGAAGTCCCTAGTTTTTAATTTTTATTGTAGCCATTCTAGTAGGTGTGAAATGGTACCTCATTGTGGTTTTGATTTGCATGTCCCTAATAACTAATAACTTTGAGTGTTTTTTCATGTACTTGTCCACTTGCATATCTTCTTTAGAGAACTGTTTATCCAAGTCTTTTGCCCATTTCTGTTTGTCTTTTTTCCTTTTAGTTTTGTTGAGATATGATTGACATACAGCATGATATAAGTTTAAGGTGTACAGCATAATGATGTGACTTACAAACATCATGAAATGATTATCACAGTAAGTTTAGTGAACACCTATCATCTTGTATAGATACAAAAAAATTAAATTTGTGGAAATTTGTGCCTTTTGACCACCTTCATTCAAATTCCCCTGCCCTCCCCCTATCTCTGGTAACCACAAATCTAATCTCTTTTTCTATGAGTTTGTTTGTTTGTTTTTTTGAAGTATAACTGACCTACAAAACTATGTTAGTCCCTGATGCCCAACGTAGTGATTCGATATTTCTATACATTACAAAACGATCACCACTTTTTTGCCCATTTTAAAAATTGGGTTGTTTGGTTTTTTTGTTGTTGATTTGTAGGAGTTCCTTATATATTTTGGATATTAATCCTTTACAGATATGTGAATTGCAAATATTTTCTCCCATTCTGTGGCTTATCTTTTCACTCTTTTTTTTTTTTTTTGCGGTACGCAGGCCTCTCACTGTTGTGGCCTCTCCTGTTGCAGAGCACAGGCTCCGGACGCGCAGGCTCAGCGGCCATGGCTCACGGGCCCAGCCGCTCCGCGGCATGTGGGATCTTCCCGGACCGGGGCACGAACCCGTGTCCCCTGCATTGGCAGGTGGACTCTCAACCACTGTGCCACCAGGGAAGCCCTCTTTTCACTCTTTTGATAGTCCCCTTTTGATGGGAGCTGTGCTTTTTGCAGGTAACCCAAGCATTTCTGGGGGGCTTATCTTCCCCTAGCTATGGATGAACAAATCAGAACATTGTGAGAGGTCAGATGTTCTCTACCTTTTGAGGATAGGACATGAGGGATTCCCCCTTCACCCATCTGGGTTTGGCCTAGAAGGCTGGGTCCCTTCTTCTCTGTTCCCTTCAAGTGTTCCAAGACGTGAATCATACAGGAAAGAAGTAAGAATAGTGAACTGAGCCTAGTCTCAGGACTCAAGAAAACAGGGCTTACTGACACATACTACAACATGGATGAACTTTGAAAACATCATGCTAAGTGAAGAAGCCAGTCACAAAAGACCATTTATTGTATAATTGCATTTATATGAAATGCCCAGAGTAGGCAAATCTGTACACACAGAAAGTAGATTAGTAGTTTTCTAGCGCTAACGGGGTAGGGAAGGTGGGTTAGGGGGAGATGGGGAGTGACTGCTGAGGGGTATGGGTTTCTTTACTGGGTGATGAGAAGGTTCTAAGATTGATTGTGGTGTGATAGCACAACTCTGTGATATACTAAAAGCCATTGGATCGTATACTTTAAGGAGGTGAATTATATGGTCTATGAATTATATCTCTATAAAGCTATTAGTTAAAAAAAAAAGAAAAGAAAAGAAACAAAGATTCCTCAGTGACCTCCACCCTTCCCTCTGCCTCAGAATGCTTGTAACTTCTTCACTTGATGGGGAAGCGCAGCTGTGCCTGGACATGCTCGCAGGGGGCAGGCTTCATGGTCAGTCCGTAGGTAGGGGTTAGGTCCACTTTCACACCTGGTGGCACACTGAACTCCAGCTGCTGAAGCAAGATGGCCAGGAAGAGGAAGATCTCCCACTTGGCCAGGACCTCCCCTATGCACCGGCGCTTGCCCATGCCGAAGAGCATCATTTTCTCACTCAAGGTCTTGCTGATGGTGGTGTCATGGGCAGTGAGGAATCTCTCCGGCCGGAACTCAGATGGGTCCCCCCACAGCTTCCTGCGAGATGAACAGAGGAAGTGGTATCTCTGGGCTGGGGAGGCCCTTTGGGAAAGGCCTGGGTGGGGGACATCTGTGTTAGAATAGATCTAGCGCAATGAAAGGAGAGTGGGGAAAGGGGCCAAACTGTATTTTGATGTTTATTTCTTTTACATAGCTCTCTCTAAAATCACCAGCCTTGAAAATAGTGCTTTCTAATATTAATTAATTAATTTATTACTATTATTATTTTTGCTGTACGCGGGCCTCTCACTGTTGTGGCCTCTCCCGTTGCAGAGCACAGGCTCCGGACGCGCAGGCTCAGCGGCCATGGCTCAGGGGCCCAGACGCTCCACGGCACGTGGGATCTTCCCGGACTGGGACACGAGCCCGTGTCCCCTGCATCGGCAGGCGGACTCTCAACCACTGTGCCACCAGGGAAGCCCTAATATTAATTTTTTATTTTAAAGAAATAATACTTTAACTAAAAGAAATTAAAAGAAGGAACACATGTCCATCTCTATCCTACTCAATATGCAAGGGGAATCAACCATCCATCCTGGTTTATGCTTATTGTTTTGGAGTAATTATTTACAGCATCCTTTTGCACACACAGAAGTGCCCTAGTTTGGATGGTAAATTATATGATCCTCCTACCTATAAAGCGAGATTTTCCAAAGAGGTCCCTAAGCCATTCACATCAGAATCACCTGAGATACTCCACCTTACCTACCGAAGAGGATTCTCGGGGGACTGGGCGCCGAAATCTAAAATCAACTTCCTGGTCAATGCATTGAAGTTGGAGAAACATGGACCTGAATTTTGTCCCTTAGAGCAGGCTGCAGAGCCATCGAGGCACCATTCCCTTATTGTATAACCAGTTCCTAGGGGGACAAACAGCCTTCCTGACTGCTGAACTTCACACATTTTTCAGTGGGGGATATGTACTCACGGGTCATGATTGACCTGCCACTGGTTTATGAAGACACAGCGCTCCTTGGGGATGTAGAAGCCGTTCAGTGTTGTGTCCCTTATTGTGCTAAGGAGGGAAGAGGGCTCTGTCAGCCTCAGGGGCTGCAAAACTGGAGTGTGTCTCTGGGAGGTTGTTTTTTTTTCTTTTTAACAATTGAAAAAAAAAAGTTGACTATAGTTAATTTACAATGTTGTGTTAGTTTCAGATGTACAGCAAAGTGATTCAGCCATATATATACCTATATATTCTTTTTCAGGTTTTTTCCATTATAGGTTATTACAAGATATCGACTATAGTTCCCTGTGCTATACAGTAGGTTTTTGTTGTTTATCTAATTTATATATAGTAGTTGTGTATATATTAATCCCAAACTCCTGATTTATACCCCCCCACAGAGGTTCTTGCTCCTTCACCCCACTCCAATAGCCTGTCCACCATGGTTTCTATACCGTACACTAGGAGGGAATGGCAGGGGCAAGGAAGGGTTGAAATTATTCTTCCCCTTTCTCAGATCCTGCTCTTCAACAAAGGTTTACTAAACTTTTCTCTGTACCCAGCTGTGCCCTTGGCCATTCTCTGGAGCCAAGAAGCAGGCAGTCTGGACCAGTCCTGGGGAGTTCCCAGCTTGGCTGAGGCATCAGGCCCCTTCCTCTGGGTATAACTAGACCAAAATATGGGCTGAAGTAAGTGTTCACTAACTCTCCTGACATTGTTAAAATCCCAGGACCTAATCAAGGACCAATGGCTGTAAGTCCTACAAAATATCAGAATGAAGTTATGCCAGCTGGATGAATCAAGAAAGGCTTCTAGGGGAGGGGAAGTTTGTGTCAGGATAAGGTAGGATAGGATTCTGGTAGCCAGAGAAGACTGTAGACCTTCCAAGCAGAAGGTCCAACATAAGCAAAATTGGAGGCTGGCTGGTTCATGCTTGTAAGGGATGGTGAGGCCAGCCTGGCAGGGTTGAGAGTACCTGTAGGGAGGGAATGTGAGCAGAGGTGAATGAGAGCTGAGGTCAGAAGTGTGGTTTTTCTCCTGAGAGCCGGGTACTCTGATCATGTTTGGACTGGATGGAGGCAGAGTAGAGGCCAAGGTCTGTGAGGAATCTGGTGTCATGGCTAGGAAGAAGATGCTGAGGTCTGACCAGGGCCAGGGCTGAGAAGCTGGGAAGAAAACATGGCAATGATTTCAGAGGTGGGAGGGCAGAATAGGCAGGCCTCACCTGTGGGGGATGGTGAAGGGGACGAAGGAGGAGTGTCGGAAGGTCTCCAGGATGAAGGCCTCCAAATAAGGCAGCTGGGATCTGTCGGAGAGCCGGGGCCGCCGCGCCCTGCCAATCACTGTGTCTGCAGAACACAGAGGATGGACAAGGCTTAGGGGTTGTCCAGACTGCTCCATGGCATCAGCATCCACAATCATACCAGGTGTCACTCTATGTGGTACTATGTCTGTTTACAGGTCTGAGACACACTGACCCACCCAGTATCATCTAGGCGAGGGTGGGCACCATTGTATGCCCAGAGCTTGTACTTAGTAGGTACATAACAGCTATGTATAGATTGAACAGATGACCTGGGACCCCAAGGCTTCTCTCCACCAGAGGGTTAGGGGACACTACATACCCAGCTCCTCCTGGATCTTCCTCTGTATCTCAGGATTTGTCACAAGGTACAGAAGGCTCCAGGAGATGGCTGTTGTGATCGGATCAAACCCTGGGCAGCATGGGGCAAGGTGAGGAAAAAAGGAAGACAGGAACAAGAAGGCAGCATTTACCAAGCACCCACCATGTATGTAGCAAACATTGTCTTTCTCTGCCTCCTTTTCCCCCAAAGCCCCTCACCCTGAATTTTCTAAGGGCAGAGGTGGAGTCACCTCAGCACAAACTTGAGTCACTGCTTTCATGACTAGTTGTTGGAATTACAAGGGCCTAGACTTACAGCCCAGAGAAGCCTTCATTGTTTAGTTGGGGAAACTAAGGCCCAGAGGAGGAGAGGGACTTGGCTGAGTTTTCACTGGGAGTTGGTGGTACAGCCTGGGCTCAAACCTTGAGCCTGGGCCTGGTCTCTGTGTCCTGCACCATCTGACACGTAGTTGGTGAGTTATCTGATGGACCCCGGGGCTGGGCAAGGCTGTGTGTGAACAGCAGGCACTGAGGGATGGAGGGGCAGGGGTCTGGCTCCTACCGGCTCCAAAGATGTCGTTGACAAGGTTGACAGTCTTCTTCTGGGGGATGAGGCCCCCACTAGCTCTGGAGTTATCCTCGTAGTGCTTGAGCAGGGCACCTACGATGTCCTGGACTCTGTTCTGAGGGGGCACAAGCTTAGGAGCACCCCAGCACTTCTGGGGTGGAAGTCTGGACCTTGCCCCATCCCATCTGGCACTGCCAGCTGGCCTCTGGGCAGTGGGTTGAGCTCACGACAGGAGCTGGTAGCAGCCCAAGGTAGGACTTAAAGTATCATTTCATGTCCCATTGACTCTTCCTCCCAATAACCCCAGGGGTCCAATTTCAGAGATTTCAGAGAAGGAGGTTGGGGTGAGTACAGGGAAGTAAAGTGACACCCGAGCTGGGAATTAGTCTCTGTCTGGGTTCAGTTTCCAGCAGAACAAAAGCCTTCTCATGATAACAGCACCCCACATTACAGGGCTCTGCCAGGGCCCCATTCACGACCTTATCTCTCTGTGGCTTTGAGCAGCCCTGAGAGGCAGACTATAGGCATGAAGAAACTGAGGCCAGAGAGGGAGAGGACTTGGCTCCAGGTCACACAGGTGATCTGAGATGTCCCAGAGCCTTCTTAGGCCTTGGCTGCACACCAGGTGTGTGGGTACCTTGGAGCTGGGTAAGAGGGGCCACACACAGACTCTTGGGTGCTCTCACACTTCCCGTACCCTGGGCTTACCTTGTCAAAGTCCTGATAGCACTCCTGGACCATTTTCCGCAGGAACTGCAGGAACCTCTGGTTGAAGCTCTTGTACTTTTGCAGAGCAGGGTTGGGCAGGTATTTAAGGATGGGGAAGAAGTCCACGGGGCTCCCGGAGGAGGCAGCCTCCACGAAATCATGGCTGTTCGTCACAAGACTGACCATCTCCTCACTGCTCTGGGGGAAGTGCTGCCCGAAGCACATGGCACCAATGACCTTGGCCACGGACACCACCACGTGGTCATAGGGGTCAAAGCGCCCAGGTCCTGCCATCAGCTCCTGGAACTTGCTGATGAGGGCCTCAGCTTCCTTGCGCACATGCATCTCCAGGTAACAGGAGGATGAGGAAGCCGGGTCTGAGGCAACGGAGAAGGAGTTGAGAGCATTCTGGGCCAGGCGTCGCCGGGCAGCCCACACCGGTCCAGAGTCTGGGTTGAAGGTCATACTCTGGCCATCAGCGACTAAGGTGAAGCTGTAGAGGTCAGGCCGGCCCTTGAAATCATCACCCTGCCGTACCAGGGCCTGCCGGATGGTGTCCAGGCCGCTGAGCACCAGCACGGGTGTGCAGCCAATGCGGATCTGCAGCACGTCTCCATAGCGCTGGCTCAGCCGCGACAGGGCCAAGTGTGGGCTCTTCCCCAAGGTCAGCACGTGCCCGATCAGGGGCCAGCTCCAGGGCCCTGGTGGACTCTTCAGGCCTTTAGGGACCCGAGGCTGCCAGGCCCTGACCACCCAGAATACCAGGCAGAAGGTGGCAGAGGCCAGGAGAAGCTCTGTGGCCGAGAAGGGAGTGGCCTGGGACAATGCCATTTGTACCAACTACAGGGGAAGAGAACGGAGGAGCCAGACTGAGGGACGAGATAGAGCCACTCATTCATTCATTTACTCAGTCAATAAGCACTTGTACATGTTCTGTGCTTGGCTCCCAGCTGGACACCAGAAAGACTAAGTTGCATTCTCTAAATTACATGGATCCTTCATCCCAGGAGCTCACCCATGGTGTATCACAGAATCTGAGCGCTGGAAAAGAGCCCTGAGATCCCCAGCTTGAGCGTCTGAAATCCCAGCCCTGGCCATCCCCTCTGCCCATCACCTGTTACCAATTCTGAGACTGAAGTGATCACTTCAAAACGGAGCACTCTTGTGGACCCCAGTGCAGCGTGTATGCTGGGCATTGTACCGTGGGGATCCTTCCTGCTGATACCTCCTCATACCCTCGGAACAGGGAGCTGCTCCCCGCTAGCAACACTGATGGGATCAAGGTCCCAGGGCTGATGCAAATGGCTTCTGATACCCCCTTCCCCAGGGCATTGTTTATCAAGACCAACAAGGACACCTCCTCCAAGGACAAGTCCCCATTCTCTCAGAATCTTTTTTTTTTGTGGTTGCGTGGCATAGCATGTGGGAATCTTAGTTCCCAAACCCGTGCCCCCTGCAGTGGAGGCGTGGAGTCCTAACCACTGGACCACCAGGGAAGTCCACCCCCCCGCCCCATCCTCTCACAGTCTGGAAGGCTGAGGTTGGGCTGCAGCCAGGGCCAGGGCTGCCCTCATGCCAGGTGGGGAGCCCTACCCACCTCTTCAATCCAGTCACACTAAGGGTCCTTAGAGGTGGCCCAGTCCAAGCTTCTCATTTAAAAATGGGGAAACCAAAGTCTGGAGCTGGGCAGCAAGAACTAGAACTCAGGACTTCCCTGGTGGCACAGTGGTTAAGAATCCACCTGCCATTTCAGGGGACACGGGTTTGAGCCCTGGTCCAGAAAGATCTCACATGCCACAGAGCAACTAAGCCCATGCGCCACAACTACTGAGCCTGCGCTCTAGAGCTCGTGAGCCATAACTACTGAGCCCACATGCAACTACTGAAGCCCGAGTGCCTAGAGCCTGTGCTCCGCAACAAGAGAAGGCTCTGCTCGCCGCAACTAGAGAAAGCCCACGTGCAGCAATGAAGACCCAATGCAACCAAAAAAAAAAAAAAAACCAGAACTCAGACCTCCTACACCTAACCCAGTGTTCCCCCCTAACCCTCCATCTCCACTGGTTCCCAGGATATTTGATGGGAAATCCCAAGGGCTAAGAAATGAGCCCAACATAGGTACCTGTAGAGGCAGGTGCTTGAGATCAGCAGGATTGTGGAAGCTGATACAGAGCTTCTGGCTCCGGGTGAGTGGCCTTTCATAACTACCACCCCAATCAGGTTGGCCTTGCTGTCCTGGTCACCTGATATCAAAGTCACCAAAAAAATTTGAAAGGATCAGCTCTTGGCCTTGGGCCATGATCCCTCAGCTCCACCTACCTCCCAGGGCCCAGGGGCAGCTCTTCTGGGGATAGGTACTATGTCCCTGGGGAGGAATGTCCAGCTCCTTTCAGGGTCCAGAGTCTGGAGGTAATGCTTATTTCTCTCAAGGGCAAGGCAGGGTGCTGGGAGTGAAAGTTCTCTGGGCTAGTCCAACCTACTTTCCCATTGTACCCACAAGGAGGGACCCTGCCTGGGGGCACTCAGTCCAGGCTGATCAGCGGGGGAGACTCACTGCTCCTCTCCAGAAAGGTGCCCTGTAATACCCCTCCAACAACCTGTGAAACCAGATAAGAAATAGGTATGTTCTGACCACCTCTGAATTTCAGCCCTGGTCCTTAATCTGAAAACAAGAAATGATGAGGATCCTATATTGTAAAGAGAGGCCCCCTCAGCCTCCTCCCTCTTGGTGAGAGATGGTAAAAGTGAATGAAGAAAATTCATGTTGTGGGGGCATAGCAACTGGCTTGGAATCTTCAAAGTGGTCAATGTCACTAAGAAAGAAAGAAAAAAAAAAAAGACAAGGGCCTTTCCTAGAGCAAAGAGACTAAAGAGACAACCAAATGCCAAAAATGTGTGAACGTTGGGGCTTCCCTGGTGGTGCAGTGATTGAGAGTCCGCCTGCCGATGCAGGGGACACGGGTTCGTGCCCCAGTCCGGGAAGATCCCACATGCCGCGGAGCAGCTGGGCCCGTGAGCCATGGCCACTGAGCCTGTGCGTCGGGAGCCTGTGCTCCGCGACGGGAGAGGCCACAACAGCGAGAGGCCCGCGTACCGCAAAAAAAAAAAAAAAAAAAAAAAATGTGTGAACGTTGATTGGGCCCTGGATTTAAAAAACTTTTTTTAAAGCTAAAAAAGACATTTTTGGGACAACTGAAGCTACATAAACAAGGACTGGAGATTAGATGATATTATGGAATTAATGTTAATTTTTTTCGATATGAGCCTAGCATCATGATTATGTGGGAGAATATTGCAGGAAATATTCTTAGGAGATTAATGTTCTTAGGAGATGAATGCTGTAGTGCTTAGGGGGTGAAGTATCATGATTTCTGCAACTTACTTTTAAATGGTTCTGTTTAAAAAAATGTACATCTATCTGCGTATCTTTATAGAGAGGAGAGAGAGAGAGTAGATATGACAGATGTCAGCTACCTAAGAACCTACGTGAAGGTACGTGGGTGTCCGTTGTATGAAAGGGAGCTTTGAAGTGGAGGGCTGGCTGTTGTTTGGTAAGGAGTCCCATGGTGCTTCTCTCCTCCCTCATCTCACAAAGCCAAGTGAAGGAGCTCCAGGAGACCCAAACCTTAAGAGTGGGATATCTGCAAGAAGGGAACTCCTCAGCTGTGAGTCCAGATGGGTCGGACCATGGTGGGGGAGACTGTGGCACTTGTGTATTTATCACAAACTTTACAACGCCCTATGCTTATGGGCCGGCGTTGTTATAAGAGCTTTATAACTATTAACAAAAAAACATTCTCAGTAATCCTATGGGATGGAAATTAACACTATTCTCATATTACAATGTGAGGTGTAACGGAGGCACAAAAAGTTATGTAATTTGTTGTAGGTCACATAGCAATGTGTTAGAGTTGGGCTCAAACCTTCAGAAGACTGTGCTCCAGACCACTATGTGCACCTGCTTGACACGTGTCCCTGGATCTGGGGGAAATGTGTGGACATATGGAGGCAGAGCAGAGTAGCCTGTCATGGCAGGGGCAGCAGAGGGCAGCCGGCACAGCCCCAGTTGGGTGCCTTACTAGGATGTGAGTCTCCGGAGGGCCAGTGGACATGAAGAAGGGAACTGGACTTGAACTGCATGGATAAGACCTGGCTACAGAGGGGTGGGAAACCCCGCAATGACGGGCTATAGGGGGTACCCTGCGGGAACTAGCTGAGGGGTGGACAAGAGGTCAGCCGGAGTCCAGCAGCTATGTTAGGAATGGTGTGATGTGGAGGACACATGGGGGCTCAAAGGTACTCGATGAAAAGCTGGCAGTGGAACGTCTGCTACATACAAGGGCATTCGGAGCTAAGAGGCAAGATAAACAGCACCAGCCAAATAAAAAGAGATTTTGGTCCCTGGAACTTCCCTGGTGGCTCAGTGGTTGAGAGTCCGCCTGCCGATGCAGGGGACACGGGTTCATGGCCCGGTCCGGAAAGATCCCACGTGCCGCGGAGCGGCTGGGCCCGAGAGCCATGGCCGCTGAGCCTGCGCGTCCGGAGCCTGTGCTCCGCAACGGGAGAGGCCACAGCAGTGAGAGACCCGCGTACTGCACTGAGTCTGAGACATCCAAACAAAGGGCTTGGGGCCAGGAGGAAAGTGTTTGCCCACAATTCACATAATGAGAGGGAGAGACAGAGACAGAGAGAGGGAAAGAGGGAGTTAAACTGTAAAAGAAGAGGTAGAAAAACACCTTGATGAACTTGAGGAACTGGAACAATAGTTGGGGTGTTGCTGGGGATTCCCAGAAAAAAACAACAACCAACCATCAAACAAAGAAACAATGGAGAGAGTCTGGAAACAGTGGTCGTGGCCTGGATCCTTTACCACAATGATGGTGGCAGTCCACAGTGAGACCTTGCCCCCAGTCAACAGAAAATTAAAGCAGATAAAGCTATCTTTGGGACTTCCCTGGTGGCACGGTGGTTAAGAATCCACCTGCCAATGCAGGGGACATGGGTTCGAGCCCTTGTCCGAGAAGATCCCACATGCCACAGAGCAACTAAGCCTGTGCACCACAACTACTGAGCCTGCGCTCTACAGCCCGCGAGCCACAGCTACTGAAGCCCATGTGCCACAACTACTGAAGCCCGTGCGCCTAGAGGCCATGCTCTGCAACAAGAGAAGCCACCGCAATGAGAAGCCCCATCACCACAACGAAAAGTAGCCCCTGCTCGCTGCAACTAGAGAAAGCCTGCGCGCAGCAATGAAGACACAACGCAGCCAAAAATAAATAAATAAATTTCTAAAATACTTAAAAAAACAAACAAACAAAAAACAAAAGGCAAGGCTGGGGAATCTGACAAAGCCACAGGGCCTGTTTGAAGACTGTGGCTGAGAGGAAAGGGAAGATGTTTTCTCTCTGTACCTTCATTGGGTTCAGCTCACTCTATAAAAAAGGTCAAGGTTTGAAGTTAGAGTAGGTTTTGTAGAAAACTATTTCTCTCTGTCTCTCTCCCCTCCTGTCTTTTCCTCTCTCTCTCCCTCTCTGTCTCTCTCTCTCTCTAATTACCTAAAGTCGTACTTTATTCAGATTTTCTTAGTTTTTGCCTAACGTCCTTTTGTCCTTTCTTGTTCCAGGATCCCATCAAGGAGGACACCACATTACATTGAGTCACCATATCTCTTTAGGTTCCCCTTGGGTGAGGCATTTCTCAGACTCTTTTTTCAGAACTGGTCAGGTATTTTGTAGAATGTCCCACTACTGTGATTTGCCTGATGTTTTTCTCATGGTAAGACTGGGGTTATGGGTTATTGGTAGGAAGACCACAGGAGTAAAGAGCCATTTTCATCATATCATATCAAGGGTACATACTATCAGCTTGACAGGAAGGTTGACGTTGGTGTTGGTCAGCTGGCTGCAGTAGTGTTTTTCAGGTTTCTCCATGGCAACATTACTCTTTTCCCCTTTCTGTACTGTGCTCCTTGGAAGGGAGTCACGTGCACAGCCCACACCAACAAATGGAGAGTTCTGCTCCCCTCCTTGAGGACAGTCTCTGTGTAAATTATTTGGACTTCTGCATAAGAGATGAGTTATCTTTTTATTTTAAATATTTTCTTAAAACTTTATTAAATTACAAGATACATACAGAAAAGTGCAGATAATCTGTACAGTCCAATGAATTTTTCTACAGACTTAACAAAAGTCTTGTAACCAGTCCTCAGATCAAAAGACAGAATGTTACCAGCACCCTAGAAACCCCTCGGGCTCTCTCCCTAACAATGACCCCAACTTCTAATAGCATAAATTAGTTTTGTTAGTTTTTGTTTTTCATGTAAATTAAATCATGCTGTGTACTTTTTTTGGCATGGAACTTTAAAAATTTAATAGATTTCATTTTTATAGCAGTTTTAGGTTTACAGAAAAATGAAATGAAAGTACAGAGAGCTCCCATATGCCTCCTCCCCCAATCAGTTTCCCCTGTTATTAACATCTTGCATTAGTGTGACACATTTATTACAATTGGTGAATGAATATTAATACAATATTATCAGCTAAAGTCCATAGTTTACATTAAGATGAACTCTTTGTGTTATGCAGTTCTATGAATTTTCTTTCACTTTTAAAAATTGTGGTAAAATATAAAATTTACTGTTTCAAACATTTTTTTTTTTTTTTTGAGGTACGTGGGCCTCTCACTGTTGTGGCCTCTCCCGTTGCGGAGCACAGGCTCTGGACGCACAGGCTCAGCAGCCATGGCTCACGGGCCCAGCCGCTCTGCGGCATGTGGGATCTTCCCGGACCGGGGCACGAACCCGTGTCCCCTGCATCGGCAGACGGACTCTCAACCACTGCGCCACCAGGGAAGCCCCCATTGGATTGTTTTTAATCTTTAGATTTCAGCCATCCTTGAGTGTCTGTTGACTACTTCCCTTTTGAAAACCCCTCAATGTTCCCCATAGATTTCAAGATAAAAACTGAACTCCTTTGCTTGGCACCCAAAGGTTTCTGCGGCAGCTCTTGCTTAACCTCTCTGGCCTTGTTGCCACCACATCCCACTTGCCCCGCCTCCACTGTTTTTCTCCATATATTGATCCCTTTACTGGAAACCTGCACCCCATCCTGTGTTCCCTGGCCAACTCCTGCTCATCATTTTATACGCTGCTCAGCTGTCACCATGCTGGCTGGGTCTGAGCCCCTCCTCTGAGATCCCACAGGCCCCAAACTGCCCTCCTCGACAGCCCCCATCATGCTGTTTCCCCCATGTACTGTGAGATCCTTGAAGGTCAAGGCAACCTCTGCTTTTCTTCAGATCTCTAGTCTCTAGCACAGGGACTGACACACAGCATGTATTTAGAAAAAGATTTGTTGAATCAATTAGCGTTCACAAGTGAGAGTGCTAGCCTGTGTTAAGAGTTTCGTGAAGACTGCTTTCAGCATTTTCCTGCATTGGTTTTATAGAAATTACAAGTAATAATCCTTACATTTGAAATTTATTGAGTACCCACTATGCCCCAAGGTCTGTGCTGTATGTTTAACACTGGCCGTCTCTTTGAGCTTCATAGCAGCGCTATGAGATGGGTACTATTATTGGCCTCATTTTACAGTTGATGAAATGAAAGCCTAAAGATGTTAAGTAATTTTCCCCAGAGCCAGAATACAGGGGAAAAGCAGTTCAGTGGGCACGGGGCAGGGGAGAGGGCAAATCAGGAAGCTATCATGAGAGAAGGCACATTGAGAGTTGACTATCCAGGGGGGAGCCCAGGGAGAGGCAGGGTGTGGCTACGGTTAGGGTGAGGGTCACTCAACAAGTTTATTTAGTGCACATTCACCAGCCTGGCCAGTGGTCAGAACACAGTAAATGGCAGCCTTTTCCCTGCTTCTGTGGGGCAAGTCCTCTTCTGTGCCCCTCATCATTCCATTCTCACCTCTGTTGTGGATCTAGCCATAAAGAGCTGTAGTTTGGGGCTGGATCATCATCTAAACTAAACCCTAAATCAGACTGTGGGTCCCTCGAAGACAGAGGCTGAGTCCCATTCATCTCTGTGCCCAGACCTGGCAGAGAGGAAGGACCATGGTGGACACAGGTGCTGTGGGAAGCACAGGCAAATAATTAAAGCTGGGGCGGGTGTGTGTCTCACAATCTATTATATAAGGACCGGGAGATTCAGTCTTGGACATCCAATCACCCGCTACTGCATGTGTCCACCCAGAGGGCCCCTGCCCCTTCCTCCTCAACATGTCCAAATGGATGATGTCACCTCCCTGCCCAAACACCTTCCCTCTGGGTCGTCACCCTAGGTAGAAACCTGGGAATCCGCAAAGACTCCTTCTCTTATTCACCTCCCACCAAACTCTCAAGACTCTACCACCTAAATACCTCTTGAGTCTGACCACTTTCTCCATCACTGTGGCGCTGCCTGGAGAAGACTCTCAGCGCCGCTTCCCACCTGGACTTTTGCAGGAACCTCCTATCTGGTATCACTGTCTCTAGGGCAGTGTTGCCCAGTAGAACTTTCTGTGATGATGGAAATATTCTAAGTCTGTGCTATCCAATAAGGTAGCCACCAGTCACATGTGGCTACCGAGCATTTGAAACAGCTGGTACAACAGAAATACTGAATTTTTAATTCTGTTTAATTTTAAATGTAAGTACCTGCATGTGGCTAGTGGCTACTGTATTGGATGGCACAGTTCTAGGCTCCCTCCATCCCATCCCTCCAATCTGGGCTCCACACTGCCACCCAAGTGAACTTCCTGAAATTGCAAATCTGAGCAATCCATATCCCTTTGTAAAATCCCTTAGTACTAATTTCTTAAGACATTCAAAAACCAAACCAAACTCCTTAGCTCAGCATGTGAGCCAGTTCCTTCTCACTTCTCTCACCTTGTTTCCCACGACTCCCTCCCTCTCATGCATCTTTCCCACCAGTCAGAAGGAACTCTTAGAATTCTTCTAGTCCTCTGCCTCTGTACATTCAGACGTGTTGTTCCCTCTGCTTGGAACACCCTACCCTCCTCTCAACCACCTCTTCCCCATCCAACAAACACTCTCATGGAAATGCATTGCTTCCAGGTTAGAGATGCTTACTTATATTGCAGTACTATGATGCATATATGACAAAGCATTCTCATCTCTCCATTAAAGCAAAGCCTCCAAAACTCTGCTCCAGGTCCACCTCCTCTGGGCTGTGTCCTGACCCCCTACTCTGGTTTAGATCCTCCTCCTTTGGGCATAGCTCTCCCGTGGCACAAACACCATGGTGGCATATTGCTTTGGTTTCCTTTGCCCTCTCTAGACCATGAACAACTTGAAGCAAACTATGTTCTTATTTACTCAGTTTTTAGTACAGTACCTGTCACATAGTGGACGTTCAGTCATATTCTTTGAGCATAAATTATGTTGCCAGCCACTGTTCTCAGAGGAAACTTAGAGCAGTGAATAAGACAGACCTTGCCTTTGTGGAGGAGACTGACAACAAGCAAGCAAACGATGAATGAGATCATTGCGGACCCAGGTTGTGCTGAAAATCCTCTTTGTCCTCCACATCCACTCCCTCCCTTCTCCATCCCACTTTATGCACTGAGAGGCTGACCTCAGTAGACTGTGTCAGTGGGCTCCCCATCCTCTGGTGACTTGTTGGGTTCAGTCAATGGGAGGCATGGGCATGAGATGGGAGGGTGGGAGGAGAGTGAGTCTGGGGTATTTTTTCTCCAGACCCTCCCTGCAAAGCCACCATGCTAGGCCACAGCTCCTGCCAGGCAGCTCTCCTCTCCTTACAGTTCTCTCTCTCTGGGTTCCAGAAACAGATCCTTCCTCTTGCCCCTTCAGGCTCAAGATGGTAAGGGCTCCTCTCTGTTACTAGTCATATGGTACCACACTATCCTGTGTTAGTTCCTCTATAACCTGTCAACACCTTTGTAAATAGTCCCCTTATTAAACTCTTCTCAATGATTCAGTTTTGAATGGATTCTGTTCTTGCAAGGACCGTGAATAACAAAGTGGTTCTTTGCAAATTTCTGCTCCACCATCCTCGGAATATCAGCCTTTCCCCAAGGTCACAATATGGCTGCTACAGTTCCGGCCATCACATCTGGACATGACAAGGGCCAGAGGGACAAGAGCGCATCTCTTGTCATGCATCCCTTTTTAAAAAAATTAATTAATTAATTTATTATTAGGCTGTGTTGGGTCTTCGTTGCTGCGTGTGGGCTTTCTCTAGTTGCGGTGAGTGGGGGCTACTCTTCGTTGTGTTGCATGGGCTTCTCATTGTGGTGGCTTCTCTTGTTGCAGAGCATGGGCTCTAGGTGCACGGGCTTCAGTAGCTGTGGCACGTGGGCTCAGTAGTTGTGGCTCGCAGGCTCTAGAGCGCAGGCTCAGTAGTTGTGGCACACGGGCTTAGTTGCTCCACGGCATGTGGGATCTTCCTGGGCCAGGGTTCGAATCCGTGTCTCCTGCATTGGCAGGTGGATTCTTAACCACTGCACTATCAGGGAAGTCCCAGATCAGAGTATTAGGCTCTCTCCCTGTAGGGTCTTTGCATGCTAGCAGCAACTCTCTACTGAAGGCCACAGCTCCTCTCTATAGCCTCTCCACAGCCACCTCCTCTGGGTTCTGTCCCACTCTTTCCCCTCATCACTTCTGGCCTTGCTGCTGCTAGCCCTGGACTGCTGCATTGTCCCTATTGATTTCCCTAAACGCTGAACCTTTGTAAATTGTCCCTTTATTAAATTCTCCTCAATGACTTAGTTTGAGGGGGCTCTCTGTTTCCTGCAGGGGCTGACCCTGACAGATACAGGGAGGGACTTGCCTGGTGTGTCTTAGGAACCTCAGGCTACTCTTGTGCCTGGAGAGGAGTGAGCCGGGGAAGCAGGAGTAACAGGTGAGGAGGTCAATGGGATAATGGGAGCCACATCTGGAAGGGCCCTGCAGGCCATTGTAAGGACTGTTTCCTCTGAGATTCTTCAAAAACTTCCTTCTGAAAACTTCAACTTGGGGAAAGGATGGGGTCTCTTCCTCAGCTAGGAGCTGGGAGTGCAAATGGGGCACCTTCCTTCTCAGGGCATCCCAGCCAGCAGGGTGTGAACTCTGCTCCCAGAGCAGTGAGATGGCACAGACTCATCTGATGATCTCTGCCTCGAGTGTGGGTTCTCTCCAGGCACTTCCCAGCCAACAACTCCTCACCTCCGCCATGGGGTGTTCTGGAGATAAAACTAGCCGCTCACAGTGGTGCTGATGGTGGCATTGTTGGCACAGAGGCAAACCAGTGGGAAGCTATTAGATAGGAATAACTTCTTAGGATTCTGTCCAACCTGCCCAGGCCTTTTTGGATCTGTCTCAAGTTCCGAGGTTTAATCACTCAGAGAACGCTGTTGGGTAAGCCTCTCTGGCCTGCAGGTTTTGGTTATAATTCTTCCAGTTGCAAATCCCCAAATCCACTCCTACTAGAAGAGAAAGATGAGGAGGAGGAGAAGGAGGAGAAAGAAGAAGAGAAAGAGGAAACAGTAAAGAAGAAGGAAGAAGAGGGAAAGGAGGAGACGGCGGAGGTGGTGATGTTATTGACTCACATAACGGAGATGTTTTATGGTGAACTTCATTGGCTTCAGGAATAACTGGATCTAGGTGCTCAATGTCAACAATTCTTTCCCTCCCTCCCCTCATCTCCCAGTTCTTCTTTCCTCTAATGGGCTTCTCAAAAATGGCCACTGGTAGGTCCAGAATTATTTTCTAACCAGCTTAGCCACCATTGGCAGAAAGAGAACATTTCTTTTCCAACAATTTCATTAAAACCCCACAGGGCTCTCAGTGGCTTGGTCTGAGTCATGTGTCAGCCTGGTAGCCTGGGGTAGGGTTAGTTCCACCAAGCCTACTGGCTAAGAGTAGGGGTGGGGTGGTCCCCAAAGGACAATTGAAGTGGTATTTCAAGAAGAAGAGAGGATGGATGCTGGGCACACGAAACGACTCACATGTCGACTATCACTGGTGTGACCATATAATTTATTGCCCAAGCCAGGACTCTTTTGAGAAGGAAAGAGGGCATTTTTTTTTTTTTTTTTTTTTTTTTGCGGTATGCGGGCCTCTCACTGCTGTGGCCTCCCCGTTGCGGAGCACAAGCTCCGGACGCGCAGGCTCAGCAGCCATGGCTCACGGGCCCAGCCGCTCCGCGGCATGTGGGATCCTCCCGGACCGGGGCACGAACCCGCGTCCCCTGCATCGGCAGGCGGACTCTCAACCACTGCGCCACCAGGAAGCCCCCAGAGGTTACTTTTAATAGACAAGACAACAGGCTTAGTCCAAGACTATCCTAGGAAGGTATTGTCACCATATCTATAGCAGCCAAGAGCCAGAGAGCCAGGGGCTGTCCCATCTGAGCCTTGGATCCTGCAAACCAAATCTCTCTGGCTCTCTGGGCACAGGTAGGAGAGGAGAAGGCGCTCAGGGCTCAGATCTCAGGAGGGGTGGAGGGTGGCTTGGTGGGGTGAGGACACATTGGAAGACAAGTCCCAGTTCTCCACATCCACTCAAACTCCACTCTTCTCAAACTGCCTCACCTCCACCTCCCACTTGTTCAAGTTATGGCCCCTCCTTATGCCAGGTGTGCCCTTCCTGTACTCCTCATACACCAGGACCCTTCTCTAGTCCTCTGCTGTCCCCCAGGGGTCTCAGCCTTCTCACAGCTCCTGTAGCATTTCCAGATTTAGCATAGGCTCTGTTCAGCGTGCTTCCTGCTTCCACCATGGGGTAGGGGTTTTATTCTGGGTCTTGTCTCCTCATCCCCTTGCCATGTAGCCCTCAGCAGTGCTGACTGAAGACTCTAAGCTGGGTCACTCTGCTGGGCCAAAACCCTCAGCTGTCTCTCTCCCTCCAGCCCAGAGCCCTCTCCTTTCTGCCCTGCCCACCCCTTCCTTTGTGTTCCTGGTATCGATTGCTAGGGAATCCTAGCCAAAGGGCTTCTCACGCAAAGGCATACAAACTTTGACCCAGGATTGGCTGTTCAGCTCCGGGTCAAGGTCCTCTAACCTCCTGCCTGTCTCCCTCTTTCTCTGCCCCATGCTCCTGAGGGTCCCCTCCTATCTTGAGAGCTGTTCCCCAAGACAGGGCTTGGTGATGAGAAGTGCAGGGCCTCCCATAACCCCAGTGCCCCAGACTCTTGTCCAGGAAGATGGGGCGATGGCGGGCCCTGACCTAGAGGCTGAGCCTGTCTACCTTTGGCCCCCTGGGGCTTTGCTGGTAGTCTGGGACAATAAATCATGGTAGGAAGAGCCCTGGCCTGGAAGCAAGGGGCTAGAGTTCCGGGCTCTGCTTTGATTTGTCATTTGTCCTCGGGCCTTCTTCTTTCTGGCATCGGTCTCTCCAGCTGAGAAGTGGGAGAGGAATTGGCTTAATTAGCTAATGAATTTCTTTGGGATTAAGAGCCCCTTGGAGAATGTGAGAAAAGCAGTGTATCTTCTACCAAGAGAAGTGGTTTTCTGTGTCCTGGTCAGGAACCCCAGCAGATGGTCTTCCAGCCATGATGAGCAGGCTGCCATGATTCTCTAGAGCTAGGGCATTGGTGGGGACTCTGAGTGCAAAGGGAGAGATTGGGCTACAGAGCAGTGATGGATTTGGGAGTACCTTGCTTCCCACTTCCTTGCCATGGCTTCTACACAAGTTTTTTCCACTCTCTGTGGCTCTAGCCCCAGTTGGGATTAAAGGACAGACCTCTCTTGGGTACCATGGAGTTTCTCAGGCTGAGCCAGAGATGCAAAGGTGAAATGAATGGAAGGATGCTGGACAGAATGGAAGCTCAGCAATACCTCCCTTGCCTCCTGCTTGTTCTGTTACCTAAATTCCACCATTATATCATCAGTACTTTGGGCTCAACACCCTGGTCATGTGCCCCATTCGTAATACAGCTGGGTTTAACTCCTTTACCAAGTCCTTTATCTTGCAAGGACTTGGCTTATTAGATCAATTTCCCACAGGCTGGTTTTCTGTGTTAGAGCATGGGGGATGGAGTGACAGGTTGGGTTGGGGTACTAGCAAGAGTCAAATGTCCTGGGAATTACCATGGAATAGTGTTGGAAACAGACCAGGAGAAATCTAACTTGCTGTGGAAAGGATCCAGGAAGTCTTCTCAGAGGAAGTGATGTCTTAGCTGAGACTTTAAGTAGGGGAGATTAGAAGTAGAGGTGGGCATTCCTGGTAGGTTCTGCTAAAGATTCTGGTTTCTATTCAGATGGGAGCTACTGAAGGGGCAAGGTGGTGTTAGAATGAGATTTTGCATTTTTGAAAAGACCACTTTGGATGCCACAGGGTGGAGAAGGAATTGGAGAGAGTGAAAGGCAGATGGTACCCAGGCTTCGAGGCTGTTAGTACTCTAGGGAGCAATGATGGGGGCCTGGATGAGGTTGTGGCAGTGGGGCTGGACAGATACCAAAGTGGAGAAATATGTCCTTTACCCCTTCAGTCTGTTCTCAGCACAGTAGCCGGTGATCTTCCTTGACTCAGACCCCACAATGTCTCTATCTCACACAAAGAAAGTCCCATGTGTCTCAGTGAGGTGTTCCCTGCACCTGGGGCAGGGTTCCCGTGCCCCCCCCCACCCTGTCCCAGCATCCCACTCCCTGGGGGCACTAAATTCCAGGAGAACTCCCCAGTCACAAGACACTGCATATTTCCAGTGCCCCTGGTACTGCTCCTTCTCCCAAGGACCGCTGTGCAGGGCTTTTGAACTTGCTGTTCCTTCTGCCAGGTGCACTCTTCTTCCAGATATCTGCCTTGATTCTTGATTTCACCCTCCTGCCTGGGCTGGGTGTCATTTTCTTAGTGAGGCCTTTCCCAACCAGCCTTTTTTGAATTGCAGTCTGACCCCACACGATTCCTACCCCTTCTCTGCCTTATTTTTCTCTATAGCACTTTTCACCCTCTGAGACTCTCTGCGTTTTCTGTCTCCACCTCCCACCCCCCTTGCCTCACAATGTAAGCGACAGGAAAGCAGGAGGTTGTCAGTTTTGTTCACCTCTATATCAATCACCAGCGTCCAGAACTGTGTCTGGCACATAGTAGGCACTTGGTAAATATTTATTTGTGCAGTGCACGAGGTGGCATCCAACTGCTGTGGAAGGTGACGGGGCAGGATGAGGCTCCGTTTCCTGGTCCGGGCCAGTGGATGGCAGTGCTATTCGTAGCGTTGGGGAGCGCGGCGGCGAGGGCGGGTGATGTGGTTAGTTGGGGACACGTTGAGCTAAACACGCAAATACGCCTGGACACCCTACATCGGGAAGCCTCGGAAGGGACGAGGACAGTGTCGGAGGCAGCCGGCCAGGCGACCCGGGCTGTGCTGGGGCTGCATGTCCCGCCACAGGCGTGGACCAAAAATAAGGACACACTCAGGAGCCCGCTTGCTTGCAAAAGCCCAGCTCTGCACGCAAACCTAGGCCCTTTGCACGCCCCCCCCCACGCCCGCCCCATCCAATCACGCACCTACGAGGGTTCGGCGGCTCCTCTCCCTCCACCTCTACCCCCACGCTCCACTAGAGACTGGCCCTTTAAGAGCCCCGCTCCCGACTCCTCCCCCCACCCCACACCCCCCTACCCTCCGCCCGCGCTCGCGTGACTGTGCTGGGACCGAGCCGGGCCCGGGAGTTGGGCGGCTGGGTGGCTGCGCGGGCCTCCGGGTCCTTCTCACGCAACTTCTGGGCACCGCGCCCCTAGCCAGGTGGGGCCGGGATGGACCGCGTGACCTCTGCCCCCTGGAGGGATGTGCCAGACTCATGCACGCTAGCCTGGGGAGGCATGTGCGCCGGGCGCACCCCTCTTTAGTCCCTGGGCCCCCTCTCTTGCCCGCCCAAGCGCCTCCCTCTAACCCTTTTCTCGGCCACCAGGAGATCCACTCGCTGCCCGATTTCTCTGCCATGCCAAAGCGCTAGCAACCCTGGGAACTTTGAGGGCCCGTGCGTCCTGGCTGGAAGTACCCTTGGTTTGCAGCATTCCAAAGTGGCCCTAGAGGCGCCTCAACGTGTCCCCGCTAGTGCGCGCTCGGCGATACTGCACTTTCTCCATCCCTTCCCGCCCCTCCGTCAGGGAACGCTGACTTCTGCTAGTCGTCCGGGCTCTGGGGTGGGTGGGTGGAGGGCTCTGGGGGAAGGGGCCAGCCCATCGGCGCCTCTGGTCTTCCGGCCCCGGTGACCTCGGGGCTGGGGTCGTCGTGCTTCTCACGCGAGCATGGACTCAATAACCCGGGTTAGGATGTCATCACCCGCAGCTCCGCCCCTCCCTGCCTGCCTGGCTCCCATCCACTAGTAGTGAGGAGGAAGCAATTGCACCCCCAAAGTTCAGTGGGTTCAAAAATGAGGCAGAGGGGTCCCTGTGCCCGGGGATAGAACACCCCCATACCCTCTTTCGGGCTATCATGGGACTACTTCCCCAAAACCTTCTCAGCTGGGCTCTGCCCTATCCATGGGGTACCTCGGAACTGGGGGTCCCAGGTACACCCCTTTAAGTGCCGACACTTGGTTGAGGCATCCCATAGTGGGTTCTTACCTATCCTCTTGCGTCCTGTCTCCCCACTCCTCTCTCCATCCTAGAGCGACCATTCGCCAGCCGCACCCCCCCCACCCCCCGCCCCATCCCAGCGCTCCAGGAGGCGTGGCCACACGCGAAGGCCGCCTATAAAGGTGGCAGTGCCTTCACGGTCACCCTGAAGGTAACAGTTCCTTGGAGCCTTCCCTGATCTTCTTCGGGGGTCCCTGGCTCCAGGGACCACTCTTCCCAGCTCAGCTCTGCAGCCGCCCCGCAGACGCAGGTGAGTGCTGGGGGCTTCTGGGTTGTCCCTTCCCTCCCCGCAAAGGAAAATTTTGATGCATCAAGGTCTTTCTGGTCTAGCACCTCAAAAAAAGGAGGCTAAGAGTGTCCTTAGTGAGGAGGCAGTCTAGCTTCCTCACTAAGTGGGGAAACTGAAGCCTGAGGAAGGGCAGGACTTGCCCGAGGTCCCACGACTAGTATCAGAACTCTAGATGCAGACGCTCCCCTCTCAGGGCTCCAGGACCCAGGCTCCAGCTCCATCTCCCACTGACTCCATGAATGCCTTGGGGCTTCCCCATGAGGCTCACCTGGGAGGCTGGAATAAGGACACAGGTGAGCCAGTGCAGCCCTCCTTCAGGCTGTGTGAGGGGGGCTTCTCCTGGGTGGTCAGGGTAGATGGAGGGGGCAGGTTGGGTTCTTACTAGCTGTACCCTGACTTATCTAAAAGCTACCCCTGGCTGGAGACACCCTCCCAAGGCATAGCTTGTCAGTGCTGAGGTGTGCTGGCCCGACATGGGAAGCTGATCTGAGTGGGAGTCCTGGGCACTGCCGAGGGGCCTACCCTGTTCCATTGACTGACTGTCTTCTCTGTCCTCTGCTGGGGGCAGTCAATGTGAGAGACTGCCCGCTGCAGAAAGCTTGACCCTGAAAACTCAGCAGTCACACCTCTCTTGGCCTCCTACCATCTTTTTTTTTTCAAAATTAACAGCCACAATAGTTTATTTACCATTGAACTCTTTATAAGATATTTACAAGACAACCAATTTTACACATCAGAAATGGTATAAAAGTATGAATTACAACACAGACAACAATATGAAATGGGCATAAAACAAAGCTGAAGTGGACAGAAAAGCAATTTCTCTTTTTAATTTATTAACACTAGCTTAAACCTTGTTAAGGAAAGAAACAAAGAACTGTGTTTTAGGAGAATTGCTGGGCCTTCAGTTGAAGATTGAATTTCACAGTGTTGTATCCCACGTAGGGAAAAAATAAGACTAATTTTCCCCCCACACTTTAACACACTGTAATTTTGCTCTTGGAACTTTGCTAATCTACTCTCTAACCTCCTTCTCAACAAAACTTCAACATATCCAAATCAAAGGAGAATTGATCAAACGATTGGCCTCCTACCATCTTATGAAGGCTAGAGGTCTTTGGGGCACCCACTGTGCAGAAGGGAAAACCATGGCACACCAAGCCCTAGCAGTATCCCCAATTCACTCAAGGAATTGGGACTAAAGTGTGCTTTGGGATTCAGCTCCTCCAGGAAGCCTCCCTAGACAGATGGCTATAGTAGTTGAGGTAGGAACCATATAACCTCCCCATCTTGGCTGGCTCTTCTGTGGGGAAACCTCACTAGTCAGACTGTGAGTTTCCCCAGGTCAGATCTGGGTTTTCTCTTCTCAGCTGGGCACCCTGAATCAGAGATCATGTCGCACTCCCTCTCTCAGGTGATGTGACTGGAGCTGAAAAGGGTAAAATGAACCGACTAATCCAAGGCCACATCATAGAGCCTGGAACACTGGGTGTCCTGACCACCGGTCCAGGGCACCAGTAAGATGTCCCAGTCCGAGCCCCATGCCTCGAAGAGAGTAGTCCATGAATATGTACACCCTTTCTAGACCGAACCTAGAGAGAAAGTATTGTCTCAGCCTCTGTTAAACTCAGCTCCATTCCTAGTTTCCCAGATTCCAGTCTGGAGTTTTCTTGCAGCCTTTGCCTGGTGGGAGCCTTCCATTTATTCACAGCTCTCTTGTGACTGGCAGATGGGGGAGGCCCAGACTATTCATTCATTGAGAATTGAGCCCAGTGAAAACCCTGGCTCGGAATTCTGTGACCGGGAGCCTCAATCTAGCTGGCCTCCAGCTGCTTTTAAACCGAGGGTCAGTTGAACTCAGAGAGCTGGGGATGAGGGCAGAGTGGCTTAGACAGTAAGTAAGGGGGCAGTCCCCTGTCCCTGCCCCACCCTGTCCCAGAGTCTGGCAGGATTCCCTAGACCCTGGGTTTGAGCAATAGAGAACTGAGGGTTCTGGGAAAATCCCTTTTCATCGATTGATCTGACCACTCTTCCAAGGGAAGTGCCTATGACAGGAGCTGGAAACTTCCCAGGGAACTTTCCCTAAGAGGTCTGAGTCCTGGCTCTGTCTGAGTGCTGGGTGGCTTTAGCCAGTCAGTGCCTCCTCTGGAGGTGAGTTTCCCCAAATGTGAAACAAGGCTGAAGGAGTGGATGATCCGTTGCTCTCTGACAGTGTTTTCCCTAGTTGGGTGGGTAGTACTCAAGGGGAATTGGGTGATACACATCGATTATGTGTTTATTTTAATATATGTTAGGGGAAAAAACACCTGTACTTTCACACAGATATTATGGTTTGGAATGCTGCTAAGTGTGTGGATTTAAAGTTGATTTTAGAAAAATATGAAGTACATAATAGTATAGGTGCTCTATGGAAATCACAGGCTGATGTTTAGATTGGTGCAGCAGTTAAGAGAAAGTGCTCTGGAATTAGGCAAATTTGGATTGGAATTTGGATCCTATACGTCCTGGCTGTGTGACCTTGGGCAAGTTACATACCTTCTCTGAGCCTCACTGCAGTCTACCACATAGGCTGTGGCCAGGACTGAATGAAGAATAACTAAAATTCTTGGCACATAGTAGCAGCTCAACAAACAGCTTCTCCTACCTCCTCTTCCCCTTCATGTCCAGTGAACAGTTCTGGATAAGGTTTTCCGTTTCTTTGACGAGTGTGCTGACACTTTAGGACACTGGTTCCTCCCAGCTCCCCATCTGATGTCTTGATCTTTCCCTCCTATCCCACCTCTCAGCGGCCACCTTGGAATCTCTACACTGATCATGTTCTCTGTGTTTGGAATCTCCATCCCCATCTCAGCCACAGAGCTTCTCCTGGCCTCTGCCACCTTCTGCCTGGTATTCTGGGTGGTCAGGGCCTGGCAGCCTCGGGTCCCTAAAGGCCTGAAGAGTCCACCAGGGCCCTGGAGCTGGCCCCTGATCGGGCACGTGCTGACCTTGGGGAAGAGCCCACACTTGGCCCTGTCGCGGCTGAGCCAGCGCTATGGAGACGTGCTGCAGATCCGCATTGGCTGCACACCCGTGCTGGTGCTCAGCGGCCTGGACACCATCCGGCAGGCCCTGGTACGGCAGGGTGATGATTTCAAGGGCCGGCCTGACCTCTACAGCTTCACCTTAGTCGCTGATGGCCAGAGTATGACCTTCAACCCAGACTCTGGACCGGTGTGGGCTGCCCGGCGACGCCTGGCCCAGAATGCTCTCAACTCCTTCTCCGTTGCCTCAGACCCGGCTTCCTCATCCTCCTGTTACCTGGAAGAGCACGTGAGCAAGGAGGCTGAGGCCCTCATCAGCAAGTTCCAGGAGCTGATGGCAGGACCTGGGCGCTTTGACCCCTACAGGTATGTAGTGGTGTCAGTGGCCAATGTCATCTGTGCCATGTGCTTCGGCCGACGCTATGACCATGACAGCCAAGAGCTGCTTAGCATAGTCAGTCTGAGTAATGAGTTCGGGGAGGTGGCTGCCTCTGGGAACCCAGCCGACTTCATCCCTATCCTCCGTTACCTGCCCAACACTGCCCTGGATGTCTTCAAGGACTTGAATCAGAGGTTCTACATTTTCATGCAGAAGATGCTCAAGGAACACTATAAAACGTTTGAGAAGGTACAGGCTGGGGAGGGGCAGGTGAGTGGTAGGGAGTGGGTGGGGTCAGGGGTCAGGAGGTCAGAGAGAACTGGAGCAGCATAGGGTTTGGCAGGCTCTCGCAGGCCTTCACCCTGGGATTTTGAAGCCAGTAGTGGAGGGGACTCCATCCTTGGCAGGGAGATAGAACTTTTTCTTGACCAGCCCTTCTATCTTTCCATCAGACAGCAATATTTACTGAGTAGCCTGTCCATGCAGGACCCTAGGCCAGTTATTGTGGGGACCAGAAAGAGTTAAAGAGTTGGTCTTCCGGCCTCATGGGAGAGAAAAGGGTAAAAAACATGTCCAGATGATAATGGTACTGGACTCTGTGTCAGGTGTCCCTCGAGTTGGGGCTGCAAGTATCCTGAGTCAGGAGACAGCCTTGGAGAGGCAAGAGAAGCTGCAATGGTAGTCTTGGGCGTGGGGCAGTCACCTGCTGAAGGAAGATGCTATAGGGATGGGAAGGGACCAGGCCTGGATGAGAGGCAAGTCTGGGTTTGGGATCTTGCTCACCCGTGGGCCTTCCCTACCCAGGGCCACATTCGGGACATCACAGACAGCCTGATTGAGCACTGTCAGGACAAGAGACTGGATGAGAATGCCAATATCCAGGTGTCAGATGAGAAGATCGTTAATGTCGTCATGGACCTCTTTGGAGCTGGTATGAGCTACCCCGTTGTGCCCTTCCTCTTCCCAGCTGTCCTGACCCACCAACCACCTAACTTTGCCCTCTATTCTCCCCTGGCCAGGGTTTGACACAGTCACAACTGCCATCTCCTGGAGCCTCATGTACCTGGTGACAAGCCCCAGCGTGCAGAAAAAGATTCAGGAGGAGCTGGGTAGGTGGTAGTTTCCTTCAGTGTGCTCAAGGCAGGAGGTCCGGCCAAGGTCTGAGTGGCCCCTTCATCTGTCTGGTCCTTTCTGTTCTGCAGACACAGTGATTGGCAGCGCACGGCAGCCCCGGCTCTCTGACAGACCCCAGCTGCCCTATTTGGAGGCGTTCATTCTGGAGACCTTCCGACATTCCTCTTTCGTCCCCTTCACCATCCCCCACAGGTGAGGCTCCACGGGTCCGCTGCTGTCTGATGCTGGGCCTTACTCCAGTTCATGTACCTGATCAGGGTGGTGGGAGGGACACGGTATGGGAGGCAGGGGGATCTCCTTGTGGCCCTGAGCCTAACTGAGCTTCCCCCCTCCCCAGTACCACAAGAGACACAAGTCTGAATGGCTTTTACATCCCCAAGGGGCGTTGTGTCTTTGTAAACCAGTGGCAGATCAACCATGACCAGTAAGTTGAGAGGGGGCAGGGGAAGCTTCACTCTCTCCTAAGCTTCAGACTCTCCTGTCCCTGAGCTACTTGCCTAAACCCTATTCTTTTGAGCTGGGGCTCAACCTACCTGATGGTTCTGAGCCCCCAAGCTGCTACTTCGGCTGCCTCTCTTCAATTACAGGAAGCTGTGGGATAATCCATCTGCCTTCTGGCCAGAACGGTTTCTCACTGCTGATGGCACCATTAACAAAGCACTCAGTGAGAAGGTGATTCTTTTCGGTCTGGGCAAGCGGAAGTGCATCGGTGAGACCATCGCCCGCTGGGAGGTCTTTCTCTTCCTGGCCATCCTCCTGCAGCAGGTGGAATTCCGTGTGACCCCGGGTGTGAAGGTGGACATGACCCCCATTTACGGGCTGACCATGAAGCATGCCCACTGTGAGCACTTCCAGGTGCACATGCGCTCTTAGGGGACGGAGAGCCCTGCAGCCTAGACTCTCTACTGGCCTGTCTGGGCAGCCAGGCCAGGGGGCTGACCCAGGGAGTCTAAACTTTGGCCTAAACGCACAGATATTGTCTGGCTGACTTTTTGCTGTCTGAGCTGTGGGCAAACCTGAGAGATTATACCTGCCCTCTACCCTGGACTTGTCCTTCTGTGCACTGACCACAGACAGTGGACACAGCAGGGGTCACACAGGAGCTGATGGAGCCCTTCCGAAGTTGTGCTTAAGCTAGGAGGGCTGGAAGGGATAGGGGGTCCTCAGGCCTCTGGAAACCTCTAAAGAGCTCTCTGGAAGCCCCTGGGCTCACCAGCTGGCTGGCTCTCTGTTCAGGCTGACTGGCTTGAGAAACATTTAGAGCAGGCAACACCAGGGCCTGTCCAATCTCTTTGACAATTGGGAGCCGTCAAGAGTGAAGGGGAGGGATTTCCCTGGTGGCGCAGTGGTTAAGAATCCGCCTGCCAATGCAGGGGACACGGGTTCGATCCCTGGTCCAGGAAGATCCCACATGCCACAGAGCAACTAACCCCGTGCACCACATCTACTGAGCCTGCACTCTAGAGCCCATGAGCCACAACTACTGAGCCTGCGTCCTGCAACTACTGAAGCCCCCATGCCTAGAGCCCGTGCTCCACAACAAGAGAAGCCACCGCAGTGAGAAGCCCGTGCACCGCAACGAAGAGTAGCCCCCACTCGCCATAACTAAAGAAAGCCTGCACGCAGCAACGAAGACCCAAAGTAGCCAAAAATAAATAAATAAATAAATAAATTTATTAGGGAAAAAAAAAAAGAGTGAAAGGGAGAGGCAGTCCAGGATACCGACACAGTGGTGGTCTCCCCGCTTATACAAGGCTGAGCAATCTGACCACTAGGGTCTGGGACACTGTGCCTGGGAGATCACCTTCCTCTCTGCAGGTGGGAACAGGTCTGCCTCCTGGCCTTGCAAGGCCCCTGTTCCTGTCCAGGATGGGCTGGGGACTTGTGTTTAAGGGGAGCAGAGAGCAGAGGGAGTACCCAAATCCAGGCACCAGGACCAGGTCAGGAGGGAAGGGGTAGTAATTCAATCACCTTCTACTGGGTCTCCTTTCCCTATGCCCTGTGTTAAAACGTCTTTTAAAAATGTTTGTATGCAAGGGCCTTTTTATTTTAGCCTGTATTGTACTTGTATGTTTGCATTTACCATATATGAGAGCTTAAGAACAGTTTATTGAGTGCTATGGAGAAAATTCTAACCCAAGTATCCAGAAATGTGTGGGAAGCATCTACCTGAGCTAAATAAAGATATTATCCAAAAGTCGTATAGGTGGAGAGTTTTAAAATCTTGAGTGAAGCCATCGCTCATCTATGTTCCCACTCTGATCCCAATCTCATGTTGGGTTTTACTGTGGGAGGACGAAGGGGAGGAGGAGGCGGTGGAGAGGTGAAGCTGCTGCTCTCAGGCAGCTCACGGTCTGGCTGGACACAAGACTCTATCACTTCACTGGCTTCCTCCTTCTCTAACTGATCACACATTGATGAAGAACATTCTCTGGACCAGGCACGGGGGGAGATAAAGTGAATAAAACACGGTTCCTTCAAGAGCTTCCCAAGCTAGTTGGGGGAACTAACTCATTAAAACATCACCCAATTCATTGTGGTCAGGCCTCTACCAGACAGATACATACAGGAGGGTGAAGCCCAGAGCCAGAGGGGGCTGGGTGGGTTGGGGGGGAGTGGGTGCTGGGAAAGGTTACTAGGTCTTGGGGATATCTGCATGGGGCCCTCCTTGGAGGATGGGAGGCAGACTCATTTGGGACTCACAGCATTAGATGCTCAGGTCCAACAGGTGGACTCTGGTCATGGTGTGGGGGAGAGGAAAGGCTCTCAGCTCAGAAGTCATGGTCTGCTCCTCACTAGCCATGCCCGGTTCAGGCCCTGCACCCCTATTAGAACCCAGAACTGGTCACAGATGGAGAACAAAGTGTTTGATTATCAGGCCCCATAGGCCGACTGTTGCCCAGATTTCAACATTGAGATCATCCCTCTCCACCTGGGATGGCAGAGTAGTGGTGCCAAGTTGGGGCAGAGGCTGGACCCACATAGTCAGGAGCTATTCCGGCTAAGGGACTGAAGAGAGATGCACTGTGACCACAGCCCACCTTTCCTCCTGAAGCATTGTGCAGTGGCCAGGAATTGCCATTCATGCACTGTGCTTTCTGGCAGGAGTGGATAGCTCCCACTCACCAAGAGTTTCAGGCCTCTGCAAGGAAAGAGCTGAAGTCAGCTGGAGCAACCCTGTTTATATAGGAAGATGAGGAATTTGGCATCCAATCATTCCTGTACTGACTTAAAAAATAACTTGTATTATATGCTATAACATAGATGAGCCTTGAAAACATCATGCTAAGTGAAAGAAGCCAGACACAAAACGCTACATGTTGTATGCTTCCATTTATATGAAATGTCTAGAACATGCAAACCTGGAGAGACAGAAAGTAGATTAGTGGATGACAGAGGATATGCACAGAGAGAATGGAAGGCGCAGGGCTTCTTTTAGGGGTGGTGGAAATATTCTGGAATAAGATCGTGGTGATGGTTATATAAATTTGTGGATATACTAAAACCCGCTGAATTATGCAGTTTAAAATAGTTAAAACAGTAGAAAAAAAAAGTATGCCAATCTTTATTCTAAAAAAAAGGGAGGAATGGGGACAGCATATGCAAAACAATTTATGGAACTGTTCTCACTAATCATATTGGTAATGGTAATATTAGTATTTTTATTTTGAGACTATAGAGTAATGTGGGTTAAAACAAAGAGCAACTAATAATGAGAATATTCTAATTCATCATCCCCTATATCCTTGAGAACCAGGATCTTTGGCGTGGAAAAAAGGAGGTACACATGTAACATATAAAAGTTTGAGTTAAAAAATATGTTGTGTATATATATATATATATATATATATGTGATATGTATTGTATATTATTATATTATATATAATATATATTATGTATATATTTTTCTAAATGTTAGAAACAATGACCAACTCATAGCAATGAGCATCCCTAATGCCTAGATTACCATCCAGGGCTTCTTGGAGAAATGCTGGTTACAGAACTGGGGCAGAAAATATAAAAGATGAGCCTGGAACAGTTGCTCATACAAGATAGCAAAGAAGCCACAAACACCACCAGGAGTGGATCAAGCCATTCAGGAGCCCAACTGAAGAGGCTCCAAGAGGCCAAAGATAGGACAACTTGACTGTCAATAATAATAATTGCCATTGATTAAAACCTATCAAATACCTTTGAATCCATGAGTTTATATATATATATATAATATATATATATACACACACATATATTTAAATTAGTTGTTCATCTTCAGAAAAACCAATTCACTACCTTAAAAAATGAAAAACAAAGGCAAAGAAGCAAGCATTCATTCTACCTTCCCTATGTGAACTATACTTACAGATAACCAAATAGTACATAAGAAGAAGCATCTCTTAATGAAAGTATTCCAATTAATAAATGAAAAAGAAATAATAGAATTGGAATGTCACTATTTTGTATCCACCACTAAATGAATGGATCTGGGCATTGCATCCAACAAACGCCAGCATCATAAAAAGGGAGAAAACCAGATATGTGCCTCATGATAAAAGAAGCCAACACTGCCCACGGTATTGCCAAAGGGACTGAACCAGAGTCTGGCCGAGCCTCTGGATCCAGCTGTCAATTTGCAGTAATAGAGCGGATGAAGAAACATGCTGAATGGAAGAGGGAACCTCCATACTGTTCTCCATAGTGGCTGTATCAATTTACATTCCCACTAACAGTGCAAGAGTGTTCCCTTTTCTCTACACCCTCTCCAGCATTTATTGTTTCTAGATTTTTTGATGATGGCCATTCTGACTGGTGTGAGATGATATCTCATTGTAGTTTTCATTTGCATTTCTCTAATGATTAGTGATGTTGAGCATTCTTTCATGTGTTTGTTGGCAATCTGTATATCTTCTTTGGAGAAATTTCTATTTAGGTCTTCTGCCCATTTTTGGATTGGGTTGGTTGTTTTTTGTTATTGAGCTGCATGAGCTGCTTGTAAATTTTGGAGATTAATCCTTTGTCAGTTGCTTCATTTGCAAATATTTTCTCCCACTCTGAGGGTTGTCTTTTGGTCTTGTTTATGGTTTCCTTTGCTGTATAAAAGCTTTTAAGTTTCATTAGGTCCCATTTGTTTATTTTTATTTCGATTTCTCTAGGAGGTGGGTCAAAAAGGATCTTGCTGTGATTTATGTCATAGAGTGTTCTGCCTATGTTTTCCTCTAAGAGTTTGATAGTGTCTGGCCTTACATTTAGGTCTTTAATCCATTTTGAGTTTATTTTTGTGTATGGTGTTAGGGAGTGTTCTAATTTCATACTTTTACACGTACCTGTCCAGTTTTCCCAGCACCACTTATTGAAGAGGCTGTCTTTTTTCCACTGTATATTCTTGCCTCCTTTATCAAAGATAAGGTGACCATATGTGCGTGGGTTTATCTCTGGGCTTTCTATCTTGTTCCATTGATCTATATTTCTGTTTTTGTGCCAGTACCATACTGTCTTGATTACTGTAGCTTTGTAGTATAGTCTGAAGTCAGGGAGCCTAAAGTTCTATTTCTTAACCTGGGTGTGGTTCAAGAAAACTCGTTTTATAAAAATGAAGGGAATAACAGAAATAACTTGTATCGCTCATTGCTTTTTAGAGATATAATTTATATATGTTGTCAATGCCCTTCAGTCAGAGACCACTAAGAACACACCTGTAGTTAAACAAGCTAGGTTTCTTATTCATCGCAGTAAGGTAAAACACACACCATGGGGAACTGTAGGGGTCTCAATAAGAGGATGTCAGAAAGAACTTAAATGATTTGGGCTTTGGCTGAGTGATACAGGGGAGGGTTAGCTCTAGGTTGGACATTGTCAGAAAGTGGGGACAATTCTATGATAAGGTATTTGGTGGGTAGCATTGTGACCTTGCTTTTATTTGTGCTCAGACAAAATTATAAACTAGCCTTGTTTTTTTCTGTTTAAAAACCATTGAGGGCTTCCCTGGTGACACAGTGGTTAAGAATCCGCCTGCCAATGCAGGGGACACAGGTTCGAGCCCTGGTCTGGGAAGATCCCACATGCCACGGAGCAACTAAGCCCGTGCACCACAACTACTGAGCCTGCATGCTGCAACTAACGAAGCCCACGCGTCTAGAGCCCGTGCTCCACAACAAGAGAAGCCACCACAATGAGAAGCCTGAGCACTGCAACAAAGAGTAGCCCCTGCTTGCTGCAACTAGAGAAAGCCCGCGTGCAGCAACGAAAACCCAACAGCAGCCAAAATAAATAAATAGATAAATAAATAAATAAATTTAAAAAACCATTGATAAAGGACCTCCCTGGTGGCACAGTGGGTAAGACTCTGCGCTCCCAATGCAGGGGGCCTGGGTTTGATGGTCAGGGAATTAGATCCCACATACATGCCGCAACTAAGGGGTCCACCTGCCACAACTAAGACCTGGTGCAACCAAATAAATAAATATTAAAAATAAATTTAAAAAATGTTGGTAAAGTATACATAATATAAAATTTACCATCTTAACCATTTTAAGTGTACAGTTCAGTGGTATTAAATTCATTCACAATGTTAGGCAATCATCACCACCATCCATATCCATAGCACTGGAACACTGAAACCCTATACTCATTAAGCAATAACTCCCTATTTTCTCCTTCCTGCAGCCATTCTACTTCTGTCTCTATGAAGAGTTTCATTTTTATCATCTTCTCAGAATAACCTGTGTGGGGCTGGTGTTCTGTGAGAAAAGAACCAGAGAAGGGGAGAACAAAATGGCCTATGAGCGTCAGAACAGCCTGTAATAATACTGTGGTTCAGCTGTGAGCACCAGATCAGTTCCAGCTGTCAGGAGCTGCTCTTTCTCCATCCTCCTTTTAGGTCAAGAACAGGCAAAGTTAGGGCTTCCCTGGTGGCGCAGTGGTTAAGAATCCATCTGCCAATGCAGGGGACACGGGTTTGAGCCCTGGTCCAGGAAGATCGCACATGCCGCAGAGCAACTAAGCATGTGCACTGTAACTACTGAGCCTGCACTCTAGAGCCCAAGAGGCACAACTACTGAGCCCACGTGCCACAACTACTGAAGCCTGTGAGCCTAGAACCTGTGCTCCGCGACAAGAGAAGCCACAACAATGAAAAGCCCATGCACCACAACAAAGAGTAGCCCCCACTCACTACAACCAGAGAAAAGCTCACATGCAGCAACGAAGACAATGCAGCCAAAAAAATAAAATAAAATAAAAATAATAAAAAGAACAAAGTTAAGTCTCAGGACATTCATACATTATGTCCAGATTTTCATCATTGCTAAGGTTTTGCTGATTAAGATCAATTTGCTGATCAAGAAGGCCATCCACTGAATGTAGTCTATAATTGAACCAGGATTAATCTTTTATGTTTCTGTTGTGGGATGAGTTACTGGACCATCTGTTGTGACAATGGCTGCCCTACTAGTAGTGCCCCAATGGTACTTAGATTCTGGATAGTCTGTATTGGTACGTATTGTAACATAGGTAATTATCAGGATCAAAGTGGCTATTAGTCTTTCGATAGGTCTGGAAGCCAAGGACCTAGATTATTCAATACATGCAGTCAAAACATGTCCCAGAATCCAACTGGGCCTATTTTATAGAGTCAGGTTGCTTTTTCTGTTTGCCCTGTCGTATTTACATAGTTGTAGCAATGTTGACTTGGTGGACTAGAGGAAATCACGGGCTGTATGATTGTTCATGACAACTCTTGTTAATGGATTTAGGGTACTTTGTGGGCTTTCAGAGCAGTGGGGTCCTATATGACTTCTGGTAGGTCAGAGACAAGCTTTAAACGTTTTTTAGCTGTACTATTCCCACTGTAGGAATTGTAGTTGGCAGAGTATGCATGAAGAGGAATTCAGTTATTCCCCTTGGAAGTTCTCCTGAATAATCTGTGCTTGCCTCATTCTGGAGGCTTCTGCGTGTCCCTTTTTAAGGGAGCATGATATACTTCAGTGTCCATAAAAAGAAACACTCATATATTGCTGTGGAAATGTACAATGATGTGGCTGCTTTGGAAAACAGTTCTTCAAAAGGTTAAACATAGTTATGACCCAGAAATTCCATTCTTAGTTATGCCTAACATTCTCGAAATTTTTCACATGAATGTTGTGAAAATATTACACAAAATATCACACAAAAACTTGCACAGGAATGTTCGTAACAGTGTTATACATAGTAGCCAAAAAAGTGGAAACAATCCACATGTTAATCATTTATGAAAGGATAACAAAATGTGATATATCCATATTATTCAGCCATAAAAAGGAATGAAGCACTAACGCGTGCTGTAACATGAATGTGCCTTGAAAACATTAGGCTAAGTGAAAGAAGCCAGACCACACATTATATGCAGGTCACATATTAAATGATACAATTTATGTGAAATATCCAGAGTAGGCAGATCCATGGAGACAGAAAGCAGATTAGTGGTTGCCTGGGGTTAAGGAGAGGGAGGAATGGGGAGTGACTGCCAATGGGTACAGGGTTTCTTTTTGGGTGAGGAAAACACTCTGGAATTAGCAGTGATGGCTGCACAACTTTGTGAATATAGTAAAAGCCACTGAATTGCCCACTTTAAAGGGTGAATATTATGGTATACATATTGCATATATCTCAATTTAACAAAGCACATCAGGGACCAGGAGGCCAGAGTAAACCAGTCTTACAGACTGTTGAAGCTGTTGCTATTCGGTGTAAGAGCCAATCAGGATCTTTCCCCCTTCTGTTAGAGCCAATCAGAATTCTCTCTGCATATTCAGTGTAATAGATAGAAGCCTGGCTGAAGAATTATTTGGGAAAGACTGTATTTCCAAATGAATGCATGTGTCTATTGCTCAGCAGGTTTAATAAACTCAGCTTTCTCTTTTAGCTGGTCTCCTTATTTTTAATAATTTGGAAGTTTCATCAAAATAAAGACCCCACATCATGGCAACCCCACAGGACCCTCAAATCTTAAGCGCTCAATTCTGAACTGTTGTGTGGCCTTCTTCCGGTTTGCTGCTGGGTATGTCTCAAGGACAATATTGAACTTCAGGTATTTCTGTTGAGTTCTCATTGCTGTATTTTGTTATCCTAGGATATCCTAGGATATCCATGGTTCCTCTCTTGGTTAATACTTTGGAGAGCATTAGGCAATCCTTTACTAAACCTGTTTGTCTTTTATTACTTTTTAAAAAAATTTATTTATTTTATTTATTTATTTTTGGCCGCGTTGGGTGTTTGTTGCTGCGTGCGGGATTGGGCTACTTTCGTTGTGGTGAGCAGGCTTCTTATTCCAGTGGCTTCTCTGTTGTGGAGCATGGGCTCTAGGTGTGCAGGCTTCAGTAGTTGTGGCTCGAGGGCTCAGTAGTTGTGGCTCACGGGCTTAGCTGCTCCGTGGCATGTGGGATCTTCCCAGACCAGGGCTCGAACCCGTGTCCCCTGCATTGGCAGGCAGATTCTTAACCACTGTGTCACCAGGGAAGTCCCTCTTCTATTGCTTTTAATTGACTTGTCAAATGATTTTTTTCCCCATTCCTTGGTAATTTTTGTTCTGATTGTTACAAGGGAGCATTTTTTTTAAGGAACAGATAGAGGCACAGACCTAATAAGTCTCTTTCCAAACTGGCCCTCGAGAGCTCTAATAACTTTGGGGTCATACTTATATTTTAAAAAATTTATTGTTTATCTGCAATCTAAATTTAACTGGGCATCCTATAATTTTATTTGCTAAATATAGCAATCCTTATGGGTGTAGGTCCATCAGACTTGTGGACATATAGTGCGGGG
This sequence comes from Monodon monoceros, assembly GCF_005190385.1. Classification (NCBI taxonomy): domain Eukaryota; kingdom Metazoa; phylum Chordata; class Mammalia; order Artiodactyla; family Monodontidae; genus Monodon; species Monodon monoceros. The sequence continues at coordinate 76,468,464 of NW_021703778.1, read as the reverse complement.
CATTCCATGTCTTGTCTGGAGGAAAGGAATGCCTCGGTGGCAAGAGTGTGGTATTTCCTCCTCCACAGCCTTGCTGTAGGATAACATGGTGGCTGCTGGAAGTGTAGTCAGAGGTCTCTGCATCAGTGTGGTACAGCCCAGCTGTGTGTTTGGTTCAAACCTCCATACCTTGTTATAATCATGGTATTTTCTTCTCTTATCTATTTGGGTGTGTCAGCATCTAACCTCAAACTCCTCCTCGTTGAATTCTTGCTTCCTATTGTTTCTCTGTTTGTAACCCTAATTCCTGAGCCCATTTGGTAAAATAACAGTTTTTTATTAAAGAAAGTTTGAGTTACAGTGGCCATTTCAGGGAACTTTGGGGAATTTTTAAATTTTATGAGTTTATACCTCCCCAATGTTTTAGAGCAAAAAGGAAAACAAAAACTCAGTCTACAATAGTCAGTCTTTTTGTTGGTGATAAAGGTTTTCATGTTTTGTACACTTTAGGAATATCCATTTAGACAAATCTAACATTAAAAAAAGAGAAAACTACTAAATCAGGTTACTGTAAGTTTCCTTAGAATCTGTAAGGCCTCTGTGCTATCTGCTAAGGACTTGTGTGAATTTAAAATAAGGAAACTCAAGAATTTCTAAAAGAAAGAGATGATTTTAACTTATAGTGTTTTAAATATGCTGATTCTTTAAAGACTTTTTTTTTGGTGTGTGTGTGTGTGTGTGTGTGTGTGTGTGTGTGTGTGTGTGTGTG